>NW_010199227.1:14367-24817 GCF_000695765.1 Mesitornis unicolor
GGAACTGCACAGTACAACGCCAGTCCCCCTGCTCCAGCCCTCACGCATCCACCAAGAGAGAAACACGTAATTAAGAAAAGTGGTAACGTCACGTAGGGAGATCTGTTCTCATTCAAAGGGCTGAAGCAGTTTTGACACCTGCCCATCACAGAAAGCTTTAATCTAGTGTCATTTAGCATTCGGGGCAAATCGGCTTGTGCTCAGTGCACAAGGATACAAACACGCAGAGACGGGAGCGTTCTGGAGGGCCAGCACAGACAGTGACTGACATGCCCACCAGGCCAGAGCTGCAGCCTGGAGGAGAAAACATCTCTGCCAGCAAAGGCAGCTCAGCCGCTGCCTGCTGAGACAACTTCCACTTCACTGCAGAGTGGGCAAGGAGGGCAGGAGGCAGGGAAAGGCAACCCTCCAGCTACCTAGCAAGCTCCACTTCCCCGTGGAGCTCTGCAGCTTACACAGACTCTTGATAACAGCAGCAAACAAAATAAAGCAGCTGCTGAATGAACACTTGAACGTCCTTGACACTCCTCATTCTGGAGAGCGAACTTCAGGCGATGAATTCATCTTGCCTGTCACCTCGAGCCAGCTTTCTAGCAACCCAAACCAGATGGTGCTAAAGACCCAATAACAAGGAGCATCAAGGGCCGGGCTGGAGAACAGATGAGGTCAGAGAGCTACGTAGCATGCACACAAAGCGCTGCCACCAGTGAACTCGCAGCTATGGGGAAAGACTCAGGGAAGGGGGATGGACAGGGAAAATAGTGAGGCAGCCGACAAAGCCCCAGCTCTGGGGACACTGCAGGGTATCCACACCGCCTGCTCCTGCATGGCTCTCCTCCTCTCACAGCAGTGCTGGGTGAATTTGGGCACACCAGGCATAACTGTGGGCAGACTGTTTGGACCAGCCCTTTTTTCAGAGAGGTCAAGAGAGCTGTGGAGCTTACCTGCAAATGTTACTTCTACTGCCTCTGGTTTATTCCTAAAAAGCAAACAAAACAACTGAGGTAAATGAGAACTCAAGCAGCAGCCTCCAAGCTGTGAAGGAAACAGGATTAATGTCCAATATCGTATTTCTCACAAGCAACTCTACCTGAAAATCCTTCTATCTCCTGCTGTTCAACTACTAGCAGATAACCTTCAGCAAGAGATCTTAAGACTTCTCCCCATTCCTATAAGCACCAGTTTTATTCCACATGACATAAAATAGGTCTTGAAGCCAGCAGAGGTTATTATTTGTAATTTATGAACAGATTTTGAAATCGCAGATTTCCAGTTAGAAACGTCTGACAAAGCTACGTCACTAAGGAGCTGGTTTTAACAAGTACATTCTCCGTACAAACAGCCACGATACAGGTTTGGGGACAGAGGCTCTTTCGTAAGTTCCTGCAATACCAGTTCATGGAAGGGGCTGAGAGGCTGAGAAACTCTTCCAGACGCCATCAGCAGCGGCTCTGCAAACACAGTGATACAACTCGCGCGCCGAGAAGACCCCTTCTCTGAGCTCAGGGCTAGAAGCAAACCACAGAGGGAAACTTTCCAGATGTGAATTTCATCCTGTCCCCGTCCACATCCCTCTGAAATACCCCAAGATACCCCAACGCTACGCCAACTACCTCTGCAGGAAAAACTGCAGATCTGCCCTGTGTCTCCCTTGGGATTCCTGACCAGCAACAAGAGCCCCTTGTGAGCCAAAGGCACATCCCTTGGTACACCGTGGGGGTGAAAGTTTAACAACATCTCAACAACGCCTATTTCCCAGTTTGTCCATGATCTGTTTAAGAGTAGGATCCCACAAAAGACCTAACTGCTTCTGAAAGGAGATTTTTTGGGGACTGGCACTGCATGGCTGCTTTGGCAGCTCTGGGGGAACTGGCATTAATAGGTCATTCTCCAACAGGGAGCCATGCAGAGGTACCTCCACCGCCGAGAGCAGGGGTGGAAAATGAGAGCAGGATAAAAACGCCAGGCTGCCACCGCTGTTTCACAGCATATCTCTGCTTATTTTTCGAAAGCAGCTAGTGTGAACAGAGTACAGGCCAATGCTGCTGCTTGCGGGAATCTAGCCTGTCAAACAGTTCATTCACACCCACCTGAACCAACACGCTGAAATAACTCTCCAAACTAAAGCCAGTGTATTCAGGCAGCCTTGTGGTCGCAACTACGCTGCTGCTGCCCAGAGACAGACTTCAGTCTTTTAGTCAAAACTTGCTCTGTCCACGCACACGTGCGCTGCTGGGCACTGGCAACACCAAGAAAGGAGGGGGAAGCAATGACTTGATACCCACTTTCCCTCACCATATTCTGAAAAGTTTGAATGATTTTTTGTCCCAGCAGAAAGCTCTGTATTTCCATCAGCTTTTCTGCAGATGGCCTCATTCCTGGAAGCCAGGAATGACCACGATGTGCTAAAACTCAATGGGCACTGAACAGTACTGATCCCAAACCATGCACAGGGTCAGCAATGTTTTACTTGAGCGAAAAGGGAGGAACTAACCCCCAGCTGGGGATCCTAAGTGGAAATGATGAGGTGTTGCTGCTTCCTGAAAGTTATTAGCTGTGAAAAGCAACAGCCTTTTTTGTCGCGGGGCTGGAGAGCCTCTGTCTTTTGTGCTGCATCGCTGAAGATAAAAACCACACACTTGAAAGAAGCCGTGTGAGTGCACCCAAGGCAGGTCCTTTAGCTGAAGAGCTGTGCCAGCTACCTGCAACCTCTCCTGCTCCCATCTTCCCCTCCCAGCTGGGCCTGGGGTGCAGGCTCACAGGGCATCCCTGGCTGCATATTCAACTCGGGCTCTCGGAAAGGGAAGCAGTTCCCAAAGCCGCACCCAAGCCACTTGTGCTCACCGAGGACTGATCAGAGCAGAGATGAAAGAAAACCCCACTGATCCCACTCGGTCACTCGATGCAGACGTGTTCTTCTTTTAGAGTGCCATACTCAGACTTGAGAATTAGCTTGGATGGCAGTATAAATTCTTATAAAAAAAGAAACGTATGTAGGAAGCTTTAAAGATAGCGCAGTCAGGCACATGAGAGCCAGGAATATTAAAGGAGACACGTCCTTAAACCTCTGTTCTGTCTTCTCACAGTTACACCGGTCAAACCTCGTTCCCCACACACCTCCCAGATCTGTGGCTCCCAGCAGAGCCTCTGGACACGGCATCTCCATCTGAGCAACACAGGGCAACAACCCAAAGCCAGCGAGCAATGCCGTGGTTTTGCTGAGAACGGGCAGCGATGCCCTGCTCGCTCACCCAGGACCCCAGGAAATGGCAGGAATGTCACTTGTAGTGTTATTTAAGAAGCCGTGTGAGACCACGGACCCAAAGTCAGTTACTGGCTCTGCACGACAGCCTTTGTTCTGCACACAAAAGCTGACGGCTGACACAGCCCTATTGCCGAATGTTTCATGGCGCAAGCATGGATTTCTTAGAGAAGTTATTTTAACACCGATTTCCCAAGTGGCTCGGTTCCTGTACTTGAGGATGGCGAGGAGGGGAGATATTTAAGGGAAAAGCAGGTAACTGGGCAGAACTTTGAGTGCTGAATATTCAATCGCTTCCCAGCACAGCCTCAGTGAAGCGAGCGCTCACGTGAGCTGCATACAGAGCTCCTCGCAGCCATGCCAGCCCTGTCATCCACCGCAGAGTGGATTTTCTGCCTCGCCTGGCACACACCTCAGTAGCCCAGGCCTGGCCCGGCCCAGGGGAGGACAGAGAAGGGCAACAGAAGTATTGCTGGGAGCCAAGTGAGCTCTCTTAGCCCTTCACAGTTCAGCAGCCTTAACAACCCCATAGTTTAAAGTGCTGCTTTTTCTTTCTCTGGCTAACCTCACCAAAACTATCCTGGCTATTTAAAACAATTGTACAACAGGAAAATCACCCCTTTTGCTACCCAAATCGTTGTTCCAACCATCGAGAAGCGCCCAGGCAGAAGGGAGAGGAACTTGCACCTCCGGCCTCCTGTGGCTTCCGGATGAGTGGCAGTGCAGCAGGTCACACACACGCGATCGCTTCCCCTCAACCCCATCTTCCACCAACAGAAATAGCAGTGGGGACGTGCTGAACCCCCTGCAGAAGCACAGTGATGCCCTCTCCGCATTTAGCCCTCCTGTCTGTCACGCACAGGATGCGTAGCAGGCCTGGGACCAGGGCTGTGCTGCTGCAGGGTGGGTACCGGTTGCCGCCAGGTTACTGGTGTGGTCCCAAAGAGCTCTGCCCAGTTTAGCATCCTCTGTTGTCCCCTGACTCCACAACAAGACCACATCTGTGGTGAGAATCATCAGTTTAGCAGCTTGGCGCAGAATGACTGTAAATCCCAGCCATCTTTTCTGTGTCTTACTTCGAAGCAAGGTTCTGGGCAGCCAGGAACCCATTTGGGATTCACTTCTACCCCGATTCAGGTCTCTGGCTATGCTCAGAGGATTTCAGACAGTACAGCCATCTGCTCCTGAGGCAGAGAGCTGCTGTGATCCCTGCAAGCCCCATAACACCACCGCTATCTGAACCACAGGCCCCCCAGCAAACTTTCCTTTTTGCCACCCTCTGCCCCAAATGGACAATGAAACCAGCTCACACCAGCAATAGCAGAGATGGCTCCTCTCTGCACCAAACACCAAATCCAGACCAGACCTCTCTACAAAATCCTGCCTGAACTCAGACACTAAGGTGGCAGCTGTTCCGAGCAACGGCAGCGGTCCGTTTTCTGATAACGCTTATGAGGTTTGAAGTCAAATCCACACCAAATCCCATCTGCCCTCTGCTTGTAACAACAAAAGGCCTTGACAGGTTTTAGGTCTTCTAGCCTGCATTTCTCCTATTCATCTCCAAATGGCTTCCACGCTCTGTCTAACACAGAGCCAGCTCAAAATCAGATTCTTCACCCCAGCAGAACATCCCTGAAGAGCCACAGCGCCCATGGAGAGATGCCAGCGAGCACTTGAGAGCAACAGCACATCTTTTCTTCTGACAGCACTTCCTCAATTTTGCCTCGGACAACTTCCAAACTTCTCTGCTTCATTCTCAGGCCATGGAGGCTCTTAGCCATATGTTACAACAAATTTAAGAACAGAAGAATGAAGATGGTAATTGCACAGAGCCCTCATCTTCTCTATTAAAGAGATCTAAACACAAACTTGGCCAACAACCATACTGAAGCATCTCCCATATCACAATTAAGGCCTGTGCCCAATAAAGGAGGATGGCAATTATTTCAAAAGCTGCAGGCACGCAGATATTCTAATCTCTTGCCTCAGAGGAGGGGAAAAAAAAAAAAAAGAAAGAGGGTATTTGAAAGCTTAAAGCTCTGAGCAGAGCTTTCAGATCACTGGAGCTGACACACAGTTTGGAGAGAGTGAGCCAGATTCAGTGACAGACTGCAGGCTCTTGCTAAGAAAGGTCACCCCAATAAAAAAATTATGAGCAATGTCTAAAATTATCGGAACAGTTCCTCCACTCCTGGGCCCCGCTCAGCTGACAAAAGCTACTCTGCGTAAGCTGTGGGAGCGTATGAAGTCAAAGAGCTCATGTCGCTCTGGCAGCACACCCACCACGAACTCGAGCAGGAGTGCTCCATCAGGGCGACGTCGAGCAGCGCACAGCAGCCTCCACACACGCAGGCTCTCTGCTAAGCGACCCCTCCGTGCCCCAGCTTCTCCCTCGCAGTGGGCTCAGCAGCCTGACGGGAAGGTGTTGGGATTCCCAGCAGGCAAAACACAGGCTGGTCCCGCAGCACGCAGTTTTGAGCAGGTCTGCTTCCAGTCAGGTCTCTGCACCACACGTCTCCATTTGTCTCTGTTCCAGCTGTAGACACCCAACCTGCAGTTCCCTGCCAAAGCGATCCAGTGCTGCTGCAGGTCTCTGGGAAGAGCCTCATCTTGCACACACTGTTCACCGCACCTCTTTAGCAGAATGACTGATACCCACTTCTCTCTGGTGTCAAGCACTGGTGGCTGCAGCGAGAACCGTTCTCAGAGGATAGCACGGAGAACACCCCTCTCAGGAACCTGAGATGAAAACTGAGGCTGAAGCGGTGACAGAACAACCTGTGAAAGCCTAACACTTTGCAGATCCGGGCTGCTCTTCCCTCCTGTTCCCTGCACTATTGCTCTAAAGCAGAGCACTGCGTCGTTCCAGAGGTGGTTCACGATCCACCACTAACGCAAAGTCAACTGCTCTGGTGGTTGAAGCCAGATGTGCTGTGGCAGCCCAGGAGCTACAGCCAAACACCTACAGCACATTCAATCAATGCAGACAGCCAAGGTTTACACCGCTGCTCATGCTGTGCTGAGCCCAAGGGTACTGCTTTCCTCCTGTGGCGCTGCCTGAGCACTCCTCAGAGCCAGGCAGACTGAGTTTCAGCAGGGGCAGACATGTGGCTCCAGGCTGGGCTTGTGAGAACACTGAGCCAGCACCTGCCACTGCTGCTGAAAGAGGGAGATGGGACCCCTGCTCCTCAGCTGCACCACAGCAAGCAGCCTTCACACAATGAATGGGATGAGGAAACTCATCTGGGCTAAAAATACCCAGTTTTGCCTGTTTAATTTTAACCTAGGTCACTTCCCCAATCCTGTTTCCCCTGAAGCCACAAAAATGCCCATGTCAGCAACAAGGAAGGGGTGGCAGAGGAGCAACCTCTGTTTTTGGAGGGGGCAAGCTCCCCTGAAGCACCAGAGCCGAGGATCTCCACAGCCACAGGGAGTTTCTCAGTGGTGCCTGGTGGGACCTGAAGGTCCCAGCATGCCCGACAGCCTCCAGATGCTCCTTGGTCTCCCCACAATGAGCTCACCTCGCATATCACATCACAAACACAAAGTTCGCACTACCCAGTTTCACCCAGCGCTCAGCCTCCCTGTCTGAAGGGCTCAGCTCTAAACCAACGAGCACCAAAGTGACCACAAATGGGAAATACCATAAAGCACGCGAGCGCAGCTTCAGCCCAGCTCTCAGGAACCTCTCTGCATCAGTGAAGTTCAAGCTTCAGCTGTGTTCCTGTGTAGCTGACAGTACGAAGCCCTGCAGATTTCTACCTACTGAAAGCTGTAAAGAAACCAACAATTTAATCCGAGATGCTCCTCTGCCCCAACCAAGGGAAGAGGCATGCTGTTCCCTGGCTATGGAAATCTGTTTTGACTTGCACAGTGGGTAAATACTAAGTAACAGTTTTAGATAGGTGATTAATTTACTGTAGATTTTGGGCAAGCTATGTAAGGCTGGAAGACCAAACTCCGTGAACAAAGCCCTGTGTCACTTCCGTTGGGGTCAGTTAAATTAGAGCAGGACAAAGCTGGATGGCAAATTCGTTTTGGGAGGCAGTTCCTCCTCCCCAAGTGTTAAAACAGAATGAGTAGTCACCAGACACAGAAGACTGTAATTAAAATATTTTACACTTAGTTTCTTGGGTTTTTTCTGTCTGTGTAGTTATCAAAGGGAAACAACGATAAGAAACAAAATCTTCCAACCAGTAGAGCTCATCCCCTCACGTCACATTTCTATCAGCAGTGTGGAAACCCGGGTGTGACTCCAGGTTTTAGACGACTTCTCAAGTCAAAATGAATTAGTCAGGAGCTTAAGGAACAGTTTATTCTCTTGACATCTGCAAAAGCTCACAAGTTGTCTCATTTCAGGACCAGGTATTTCCCCACTCCAGCAGTTCGACGTTTGAAAGCTTCACCAGCAAATTCCCAACTCAAGTTATTTCAACAGATTCTGGTAGCTTTAGGCCTTTATTTTCAAACATGGTCTGTTTAAGGAAATGGATTTAAAACAAGAACTTACAATATTAAATAAAGAAAAAGAATCAGATGCATTGAAGTCTGTTACCTGTCACTGTCTTGATCTAAATACCACCATTCCGCAGTGGCTGTCCAAGGAAGGGAGACTTTCAGGGGTTTTGCCCACAAAACCAAACTTAACACGGAATTGCCCTATTTGCAGGTGGATGCTGCTAAGACCCAAGGACCTTGTCAACGGAGGACTCTTAGACATGGGTTAGGCCCTGCCTCGAGCACAATCTCTGTCTGCAGCCTGCCAAGGAACCTTCCATGCTGGGAACTCCAGAGCCAGCTGATGGACCTCCGTGTAGAGCGGATTTTGACATATAATAGATGACAATAACGTTTTGACTACAGAGTAGCTCTGACTTCTAAACACGATCTAGTTCTATACGATCTCACCTTGCTGGCCCAGGCCAGCTCTGCAGGGAGCCTACTGGATCCTGGCCACAGGAAGCAGAGAGCAGCGACACAGCCCACACAGCCCACACCATATAACAAGTCTCTGGTAAAGGATTTGGAAATTAACCCCGCCCTGACTGCCAGACTGGCACTACAGCTACCAGGCACACCTGGATCTGAGATCACCACTGTGGACAAATCCGTGCATTGCATCTGTCCTGCTCCTGGTTGAGAGCAAACAATGCAGAACCAACTCTGTCCAAGCGTCCAGACTCACTCCTTCCAGACACCAAAACCCTCAAGGCTTGACCTTGCCCCGACTGTCCTGTGACCATCCTCAAGACACGCCTTAGGAAAACCATCTCCAAAATAGTGAAATACAGCAAATCTCCTCCTGCCTCACTGCAATTGGAATGACCCCAGAACTGTGGCTGGAGGGAAAAGAAATTTCACATGAATAAACACGGCATAACACCCATTCCCTAAAAGACTTGAAACCAAGAAGAAGAAGAAGAAAAAAAAATACACCTCCCTGCGCATCTCAGACCTTTGTCTCTGCCCCGTGCTTGCCTAGACAGGAGGGCCCCAGCACAAGCACAGAAGAAAATGCAGAAGTAACTAACTTCCTCTCCTCCAGCAACACACTCAAGGCACAAAACATATCTAGAAATGACATCTAAAGCAAAGAACAGGCTGTAAATGAGTAAGAGGCAGAAGCAGAGTGCTAAGAACCGATCCAGGAACAATCGGTACACACCAGGCAAGCGTGCCAATGCGGAAGCTTTGCCATACAGAGAAACAGAAACTTTGCAGGCCTACAGACTGGTGCAGAGGGAGAAAGTCCAGCTCTGGTCACACAGAGTCAGGGTTTCAATGTGCATTTAAACCTGCAGACTGTCACCTCCGCATTTACACCAGCACAGGGGCACACGTGCATTTTCTCCCTCCAGCAGGAAGAGTGCCTCGGTATGGACTTGTGATGAATGAGTGCTTTTGACACACACCATTAACCTCCACACATGTAGTATTTTCTAATGGAAGCAGCTGCAATACCATAGCGGTCACTCAGGAGCTCTCTCTCTTCCCAGTGTGGTTCTTGTGTTCTGGGGAAACTTACTGTGTTAAATGATCAGGCTTAAAGAAGAATAAAAAGCCTGCGAGCAGCTCAAATATCCTACAAGGTGGTACAGCCTGTGAGGTAATTTTACTGGGGGGGGAAGAAACAGACCGACCCAAAACCAAACAAACCTGAGCAAGAAGTAAACCGAGCGGGGAAAGCAAAGGAAACAGCCTCTATCAAAGTTCTGCATGCAAAAGGCCAAGAGCTTCAAAAGCCACTGGAGGAAAAGGCGACACAGAAAAAGTCACCTGCCTGGGAGGTCCCTTCCTGGAGCTGCCTGGGCCCTGCTCCATGAAGTGTCAGGGCACGCTCCACCCCAGAGATAACACCATCACTGTGCTTTGCTTCTCAAGGCTTTGTCTCTGCACAAAGGTGCCTGGCATTACTCAAGCCAGCAGACAGTGTAGTGAGTCCATGGGTAAACTTGGCTGCAGATAAGGACGTTTATAGGAAGAGACTCTTTTCCATGCTAGGCTGTGCTCAGACCTTCACAAGCCCTGGTGCAACACTCAGAGCAAAATAATCACTGGCTCCCCAGGGACTGAGCTGTCCCAGGCAGAGATGCAGGTGCAAACCATCCTTGCCAACTCACTCCCCCAAGGCCAGGACACCTATCAGGCTGGCACCAGGGGCTATGACAGCCGTGGATATGTATCCCTTCTGCTCAGGAAAGCAAAGAGGGGCAGGCTGGAATCTCCTCCCCACCCCCAAAGCAAAAGGCTGAGGCCATGGCTCCACACACAGGCTTCCTGTTTCTCGGCTCCCCCACACATTCTGTACCAGCATTGGCACCACGCTGGGCCTGCTCTGGTGGAGGCTGCTTTACCCACAGCAAACATTCCTGCAAACCCACCTTCCCCCCTTCCCAACTCCCTCCTCATCCAGGCCCTCTCCTCCAGCTCTGCTCCCTCAGCTTGTCTCAACGCTGCCATCTCCAGTACCCTCCCCAGCTCCCTTCCCCAGCTCTCCAAACTGCCCTAGCGCTAACCACCTCATCAAGCCCTGCTCCAACGCTGTCTGTCCGACTCTGCTCCCTCATCCCCCAGCCCTTCAACTCTGCCCAAGCTCTGATCAACTCCGCTCAGTTACCGCCACCCAGTCCACCCTCCACCAGAGCCGACCCTCCTCCCGATCGTCCCACTCCGCAGGGACCCGTCCTG
>NW_010199228.1:0-3788 GCF_000695765.1 Mesitornis unicolor
AGCCCGGGGCGCGCCCGGCCTCCTTCCCTGCCTGCCTCCCGCCTCTCGGGCGGCCGTTGGCTCCTTGGAGCGAGGGCTTTGGGAGCCGGGGTCTGGCTGTGCCTTAGCACAGAGAGCTTTGGGGAAGGGAGGAGAGTGTGGACAAACACCGCCGGGAGAACTTCCACTTCCACCAGGTCTGGAAAGTCACGGCTCCTAATCTGGGTGGCTTTTATCACCTAATGCGCTAGGCAGGTGGTTTTTGCAAGTAAACGAAGCTTGACACAGGCAGTCTAAGAAGATTCATACTAATCTCCCAGATCATCTGATTGTATTTTCACAGTGTGTTCTTATCAATATCCCTTGTTACAGAATTTCATTGAAATGCCTCTGTTGGTCCCCCATTAGTTATGGGTTTGTGACCTGGGCTGGTAGATTTCAAGGGGGAAGTGGTGAGCTTACACATTTGCAGTAGGTAGTTAGAAGTGAGCCGTAATGAAATGTTCATGTATCCGGAAGAACTGGCAGTGTGTTTTGGTGAGGCCTGGGTTTTGCTGAGACCTGGAGCTGGTCCTCTGCTCTTTCACTGTAGTTTAAAAAATACTGAACTTCTGAAGATAAGATTTGCCAGAGATGGTGGGAACTTGCATTTTCAAAATAAAACCTATGCTAGTTGCAGTTAGTAAGTGCCTCTAAGAAGCTGAGTCAGAGTGAGGGAATTCCTTAGTCTCTCATCTAACTTTAAACCTAAGAATATGACCCTGCAGAAAGACGTAAGTAAACTTCAGTCCCCGCTGTCATCTCTTTGGAAGCCAGAAAGCTGTTGAAAATCTGTAACAGGCACTTTAAAAATAAAATTTAAGGGTCATGATATTTCTTATCTAAACAGCTCCTTGAACACTCTTTTTTTTCCCTAGTCTAATCATTATTTTGACAGTTGTGCTTCTGAAATGTAAACTTTGAAAAATGTATGCTTTCCAACCAGTGTGTTAAGATTGCTTCTTTCCATTTGTTTACTATCTTCATAGAAATTATTCTGATGTCTGAAAACTTAGGGTGCTGACTTAAAGTGTATGCTACCTCCTCAGAGCACAGTCACTGATCTGTATCGTGATGCTTTTCTGCGATGTAAACTCAATAGACTTCTGTATAGTTATAATTTAAATACCATACTGAGGGAATGTCAGTGTTTTAGTGCTTCATGTGGACAGTTGAGAGATGCTACCATGACACAAACCTCTAATTTCTGATTGACACTTCTATATTGCTTTTGTTCCAAATTTGTATTCTCTGTATTTCAAAATAGATGTTTCTGAATTTTGTTCGAACTACACTGTTGAAATCTTTGACAACTCCAGGATGCCTGAGGAGGGACATTGGATTTCAGTAGGAAGTGGAAATAAAGCCCAGAGGATAGTAGTTGAAAGTACTTCAGGAAATGGTGGGTCCATTGTTGAAGGTTGCTAATGTAGTATTTGTAGTATAATGTAGTATTATAAGTTACTGCCTTCCCTTAAATTTCCATATTTGTGAGAAAGCAGTGAATGAATATTTAACAAATGAACTTTGACATGAAAGGGAGTCATTTACTTTTCTTGACTTAATTAGCTAGCCTGAATAATCAGCCTTGTAAATGGAATGCATTCCTTGCTTTGTGTGATGTCTCAGTTTCCCTTATAGTCTATTTTATGGCAATGGCTTGTGCAGGAGGAGTCTTGTCCAGTGGTTTTTCAATATATTAATAGTATGCACCAGCACAGTCCTACAGACAGCTCTTTCTGATTTATGGACAAGCAGTGTCCCTGTTACAAGTACAGCGACTGGTCATCTTTACTACAAAAGTTACTAAATGGGTTTCCGGATTTTTTTCTGATTCCACACTGCAAGGTCTAAACAAGGTAACTTTGAATCTGCAGGAAATACTTTTGCTTAAGAGATGAAGTTATGAGCTATGAAGATCATGGGTGAAGAAAAAATTAATTTCAGTATTAAGTTACACATGTGCTAGTCTTCTGATTTTGACTTTTAAGTGTGGATAAGTAATTTCTAGGGTTGTGAAATTTAAAGGTAAAGCTAGTATTTAATTCAGAGGGAGAATGGTCATCTTATTAACGATAATGGAATGAAGTTCTGTTTCTAGAGTTTGCTTGAAAATATTTTTTTCTGTGTACACAGGGTTTTTTTACACAGTGTCTTACAGAAAATACCAGGTAAAAGTAGAGTAAGATGTTTAAAAACTCATAAACCTACTGATTTTTGTACTGACCTTATACAGCCTTTAAAAAAAAAGTCTTAGATGGCTGTGGTGTAGGGCAGCTCGTGTCTGAAACTGATTCACACAACAGGTCATGCATGTTTTGATGGGGAGCAGGGAGCCTCAGAAGATGCTTTGTCACCTGGCCTTTTTTGCAAATACACAGCCGTAAGCTAGGTGCCTGCACTCCCTATGAAATGAACTGAGAAACGTAAGTGGAGGTTTCATGTTTTTTTTGAAGTCAGCCTATGCTGCGGAATGAGTTGTTCCACTGTGTGTGATCCTGAAGTTTCACTCTGTCTGCACTAGAAGTTGTTCAAAGAACTGCCCTTGTTGAAAACTAGCTCAGTAAGAAATACTTCTTTCCCACATGGTCAGTTCATGATTCTGCCTCATTATACGACTCTGTAACTTCTAGTGTTGGCACAAGATGGGGATAAGAAACTCGAGCTTGGAGTTTAGTTGTTATTCCTCTGGTTATGTCTGCTTGATTTTTAAATACGGTTTACTCCAAATGCTCAGAAGTAAGAAACATCTCTAAAAGTTAATTCATTACGATAAAAATGGCATTATTTTAAGAGGTTAATACCTCTTAAAACTACAGTAGAGATTTTATTTAGATTCTTGGTATCTCAGCTGGTAAGTGAAAGGGATTAACAAGGCTATTGTGTCTAATTGTGTGTTGTCTGGAGCATGGGTGGGCTTCAGGTGGCATCTGGAGAAAAAACAGGCTGTAGATACATGGCTTTTCAAATCCACCTCACTTTTACAGTGAATATTAATGTACATCTTTTAGAATAAATAGTATATATGTGGAATCCATCCTAGCATACTGACTGTTCGCATGTGTGACCTTATGTGTTAATTAGCATAGCAGTAATGAGCTGTAATGATTAACTAATCAGCACATGTAATGTCTCCTTTCTTCTGAGAGTTTTTCTGCAGCAGTACTTTCTTATACTTAATAGAACGAAACAGTATTTATGTAGCATTAGCAGTTATTCAATGAAATCCCATGTGTAGTTTTTAAGGTTAACTCAGGGAACAAAGACCAGACTACCTCTGAACAAATAACTATGCTCCTGGTAGTTCCTACCATGTGGTAGAGTCTGTAGGTTGAACTGATACTGTGTTTTAGCAAAATTTGAAACTAGTAACCAGCACAAAGGAAATAATAGAGTGGCAGAGATTCTATTGAAAAGCTCTGCTTCTCCATTGATAAACACGCCTTTTTTTGCCTGTAAGAGTTCTGTCTCCAGAGATGACAGCCATAGCCAAAAATGGACACACTGTTCTCACAGGTCATGAGATGCAGCTAGTGTTAACAGTTGATATAGATGCTCAAAGTACACAATTTAAGTTATTTTGAATGAGTGGAATGTATGTTTGTTGTGCCACCTATAAAACAAACATTTCCATTCTGTGGCAGACTGGCAGTCTTGTCCGTACCTAGGATGAGATGCGGGGCAGACACTCACACCATGGTGGGAGGTATTGACTGTTGAAGGAACTCTCCCCCTGCTTTCCCAGAATCACAGAATCACAGAATCGCTCG
>NW_010199229.1:0-15067 GCF_000695765.1 Mesitornis unicolor
ATATACATATACACATAAAATAAGCTTGCTAATATGAGCTGATAAAAATTGAGTTATTCCACATCAGCGTGTTTGACTCTAGAAATATGATGTGACGATGCTAAAGTGCAAATATAATAAACTCTGTTCAAGTCAACAACTGAGATTGGAGACATTCGAATAATTCCACACACAGAAGTTGTGTGTTGTGCAGGAAGATAAAATTCTTTTCCCCATCTGAAATTCTGCACTGTTCCTGCACATTATAATACTGCATTGCCCACCACTTAATTTTCAGGATCCTTGTTCTATAGGAAATTATGCACCCGATACCTTAAACATGCCTGAAATAAAACAAGTGATTTTCTGTACTAAAGAGAAAATAACACTCTGGAACAGCACATTGCAAGCTTAATTTCATTTCAAAATGTACTTTTGATAATAAGCCATTTCACCCAGGACAAGGAGGTAAAAATTCTAACAATTAATTATGCACAGTATCTTGTCTGAGCAAATTTTTCAGATGTATTCTCCAAGAGGTAAAGAGCAACTAATTATAAAAAAACCCAGCAGTTTCATTCTTAGTGGCAAATTTTAACAAGTGATGAGTTTCACTATTACTAAACCAGCTATTAGTAATTATAAAATCACAAGCTCATTGTACACGCCTCCCCACCATAGCAAATAAGCATTATTATCTCACATATGTATATTCTGGTTATCCTGGAGCTCATTTATCTTGTATATTTGCCTATCACATTTTCTCCTTAAAGTACATTAGGCAAGACAGAAACAATAATGTTATAGCATGAATACAGTTTAGTGACTTAGTGCACAGTGATTTAAGGAAAGAAAAGAAATACAAAGTTTGTTGAGCAAAGGAATGTTACATAACACGTATTATGATGATGCATGGGATATAACAAATTTTATTGAAAGGAGAGAAACTTAAATGTTAAAATACCTCTCATTAATGCCTTCCCAACACACTTTTCAACGTATAATTCTATGTTTCTGAGCACCAAACTATAAATACTTTTTCTGCCTTATTTTAGCCACACTGGCTGCCAGCAGGCTGCAGGACAGGCATGTTTTGCTGTGTACCACCTTGATCACTTACTCTGGGAAACAGCTTTCAGGAAGAGCTGAAGCTCAGCCTAACCCACATCTGTTTGTTTCTCTAGGAAGAGAAAAGTAATACGTGCCTTGGTCTTAACTCAGCTCAGAGCTGGGACATGATCAGGATGCAGTCCGAACAGGTGGAAGTCTAAATTCCCCACTACACCATTGCTTCTTCAACCCATCATATTAAACTTACTTTTAGTATGTCCAACCTCTCCAGGCCAGTGTTAACATAGGCCAGACTATAGTCCTTTCCTCATTAAAAAAAATAAAATAGCTTGCTATAAAACAAAACTGATATTCTCTAATCTGAATGCAGAGGAGAGGCATCCCATCTCACTGTTGGTACAAATATAACTTCCACCCATGTTGCAGCACAGCATGCTTAAACTTAAAAGGTTGTTTAAAAGGTTGATGCATATCTTGGAGTAAAGCTCACAGCAGATAAATCAGCATGCACATGCTGTAGAACAGAGTGGCTGGAAAACCTTCCCATGTTCTACCTAAAAACTGGATGAGAAATCTCTTAGTTGTAAACCTAAACACAAGGCATGGATCTTTCTACAAGGCATTTGCTCATTGTAATTCCTTCCTAAGTGTTTCAATCTGATCCACGTGATAATATGGATGCGACTCCAAGCTTTACAGAACTGCTTAAAAATGCAGAATCAGGATGAAAATCTAAAATGGGGGGAGGCAGGGCACAGAAGGCAGTTCCATCTTTTAATGAAGCCTAGGCATGACTGACAGACAACCTGTACCTTGAAGGTGACAGGGAACATCATATTCAATCTCATCGTGTCTCGATGGGCTAAGGAACAGGGTCCCGTCCACCAGCGGAAACTGTTCAAACACTGGCAGCGCCCTGTGGCATAGTGCACAGTTTACAACGTTCCTGTGGCTGGCACTAAGAGCAGCAAGGATAAACTTCCGAAGGTCCTCCCCTTGGCCCACCTGGGCATCGTCTTCCATCCGCACATGGAAAGTATTCAATTTATGCCTGGGGATGTGAGTAAGCAGCTCAGACAGATCGAGCCTTCTCAAAAACTGCACAGGGGCATCGAAGTGTCCTGATCTATGGGCTTGCAAACCAGCTGCCCCATAATCAAAATGCGCATTCCTGAACATGCCCCCGCTGGCCATGTTCTTCTTATGGGGCTCCAGGTGAATGGCGTTCTTCAAAAACTCTCCCAGGTATCGTGAGGAACGAGGGCCGCTGAAATGCGTAGGGGCAAGAATGGAGTAGCCGGTGGGTGGGGACTGGCCGGGAGAGACACAAGGCGAGCGAACAGCATAGCTGCCACCCATGACGCTCTCCTCCTGGTAGTTCTGCCGGTCCATCGAGTGCCTTCGTGGGAGGTCGTGACTCAATCCTTTCTGGGGCTTGTTGGCCAGTCTGCCCTTCTTGGCCTCCTCTGCTGACTCTGCCATCGACCTTCCTGTGCTCTTCTCCAACACTGATTTTTTCTTCTTATCATCCTGCATCCGCTTCACCTGGTACCAGTCCGTGTCCTTCTTTAAATGACCTTGCCCACACCGACAGGAGCAAAAGCGAAAAGCCAGGTCATATCCCTTCTTTGTCCACATGTTTTGGCGGCACTGCTTTTCGTTCCAGCTCCTGGCTCTGCCAATGCAATTGAACTGAACGAGGATGCTGCTTTCCCACTCGTAGAAGCACTGAAGGTGCATCCAGGTGCTGCATGGACAATGCTCGTTGTTGCATATGACCTTCTGGTAGTCATCCTTCTCCAGGTCCACCGGCCTTCCAAAGCTACAGATCAGTGGAGTAGCACAAGGAGCTTCTGTGGAAGACAAAACAGATACATTGATAACTTAATTACCTGCTTATTGCAATACTTCTTTAAGCACTGTGCCAAATACACACGTGAGCTCTTGCTCATCAACTGTTATTGAAGGGCCCACAAGCACCAGCTCTGGGTCAGGGCAAAAAGCAGTCTTTGCAAAAGAAAGTTAAGTATGTGAAGGGAGAGATGGGAATGAAGGAATGAAGAAACAAAATGACATTCCATTTTGTTTAATATCCAAAGCCAAAGCACCTCGGAAGCATTAGTCCTTCTCAAGGGTTTGCGGATAACATTGCAAAGGCTTTAAGAAGTAAGGAGAAAGCTTTGTGGATATTTCTGGAGGGTTGCTTTGAAGCCTGAGAGGCAACATGGGGAGAACACACAGAGACGTTTGTTTGAAAAACAAGTAGGCGATACAGCCTGGCTTTGCAATCACAGGGAGAGGCAGGAATTGATCTTTTCTTCGGGACTGAGCGAGAGACAACAGTTAGGGAGAGAAAGAAGAAGCAGAGGACTTTAAAAAGCAAGACAAACAGCTTATATGTTCCTAGTGCAGAAAGGAGAGCCTTTATTACACTGCTCAGGCAAATACAGACTATACCATCACTAACCTACTGGATAGCAAAATTTCACAAATCAAATAGTTCTGCAACACAGACCGGTTTAAAAAAAAGCCTACAAATGCCACGTGATCTTTTATCAGCAAAGCAGCAGCCTTTGCTATATCCTTGAGCAAAGAACAGTTTATTCCAGTTCTCTCCCTGCAACAGTATCAGCTCCTACACAAAAATGCTCTACAAAAAATGTCCTGCATTTGTGGACCAATGACACTTCCCCCTCCCTCACTGAAGTGCCACAGACTACACACAACTCATTTCTGGCTGCTCAGTTGCAGCTGGGAGGCACAGAAAGGACAGGAACTTTTCAGCTGGAGTTTCTATTGGATCTTAAGAGTTTCTAATTGTGAAGTTTTTAGACACTTCCTCAAGTATTATAAATATTTCTCCTCTGTATTTCTGACTTCCTACTTCCTCCACTTAATCAAAATAATACTGCTCAAGCAGCACTGGCAGGCTACCTCTTAACCTCACTATTACTGCATTCAAATACTAGCAGGCTTTTTCAGGGTCTTCTGTGGTCAAGTGCTGCCTCACCCTGTGTGAAACAGGGCAAACTGTTCCCTGTAGCTCCCCAGTCTCAGCCAGAGCTCCAGGACTTGCAAGAGAGGTAAACCGAGCCTCGTGGAGAGAGGCTGCCACAATCCACATTTTTTCTCCTTAGTACTTCAAATTTCTGTCAGTTAAGCAGGAGAAAAATCCCCACACTCTGTTACACTGCTTTTAATCTCACTCTTGTCACTGCTAGCACAAATAATACAACATAATTTGCAGTGGGATGATAGGTTTTATGCTGATATTTTCACATTTACTCACGCTCAGTAATAGATGCACTAGTCATTATCACCTGTCCTACAGCAGCAATACACAAACCAGATGCTTTACAACAACAGTTCTTTGCCATGCTAGTGGTTTTGTCTCTTTCCAATGAGTTTTTGTTAAAGGCTATAAACAAACAAACAAACAAAAATCTTCAAGGTTACCTTCAGTAAATTCAAGATTATGGTAGCACTGAAGACTTATTTACTCAGAAGAGATGGGCACAAAGAGCATGAGAAAATTTTCCCAAGCTGTTCCCTGGAAGATGCCACATCCTTCATCTCACTTCTCTGCCTCTGCTTCAAATGCCAGAAGCGGCACAGTTGCAAGGAGGATTTTCTGTAATACCTTTTCTTCAGGGACTGGCCTATAAACTGAAAGCAAAGCACATTCCCCAAATCATTCTCTTTAAGCAAAAAAAGCCTATTTCATTTCAAATATGGACTTTTTCAGTCATTAAAAACAAACTACCAAATTGCAGAGAACAGAGATAAGAAAGGCTTTCCCTAGGGACTCTTCGGAAGTTCCTTCTATACATGTGACACCTATATTCTCACTAGCTGTCTCGGGTCTCTGAAGCGCCCACAAAGAGCATGCAAGTTTTTACTGCATATTGAGTATATATACTCAATATGTATATATATATTGAGTACATGTATATATACTCAATATACACCGCTGGCCATATATACTCAATATACATACTCAATACACCGCTGAGTGTATATACTCAATATATTGAGTATATATACTCAATATACACCGCTGGCCAAGAGCAAAAGTGAATGGTAACCGACCTGCTCTGAAACAAAATCTGTCAGTTTACCAATTCAGAGAGTTCTCCCACCCCCTCTCCCAGACTTCAGTTCAAGTCACACTATGCCACACCAAGCATCTCTGCATCTGTTTTTCTTCATTGTCAGTCGTTCTTTCATCATATTTAGTGTCTCAAAGTATAGTCTGCAATTATTGCATCCTTATGCAATTTATCTCAGAGAAGCAAGTTAAACTGAAACTGTTAAAGGCAAATCATCAGAAGTCCCATGCGCAGCAAGATACTGAAGGTACCAATATGAAGAAGTCTCATTTACGCATTTCCTGTATTCATCTATTTTGGTACATACTCCTTTCCACCACAGCCAGAAGGTAGGAAGAAAGAACATGCCAAAAATCCACTTAAAGCTCCCCCTGTGTTTCGGAGTGTAAATGTTCTAACAGTCACAGGTATAATTATAGCTGACAGCCAAGAGATTTACTATACAGGCAAGTCTAGAGATCTCCACTTTTAAATAAAGATTTCACATTTATTCATCCATACCAGCATAGCTAACTGACTAAAAAAAGTGTTTCCCTGACTAGCCCTTGAACACAGTTCTGGTTTTGGATGCAAAAACATATGAACTTGAGCCCCCTGAGAAGTTTACACCCACTTAATTATGTGGACAAAAAAATGAAATTAATACAATTAATTACTGAAATACAGCAAAAAATCACCACAGCCCATGTATTCCACAGAATATGTCCACAATTATTTGTTTATGATTGTGTAATTGTGTACTGTGTCTAGAGGCTGCTGTAAAGGTGCTTTTCAACAAATATTTGCCCCTTTTCATCGGCTGGTCAAGAGGAGGACTATGGAATGAGATCTCCTGCAGCTTCTCCTTGAGAACCTACAGATGCCAGATTACCTGAAGAACTTCCTACACAGCATAACTATGAGCAAGAAAAAGCTTCAGGTTTGGACAGTAATGTCTTTTTAGACATTTAAGTTAACTAGATGACAATAAAGTTTTCAGAGGTTCCCTCATCTGACCTTCCATCTCCTCAGCATGAATTAGCTGGTCACAAAACCACCACAGCAAATGCAGGTCTGAAGCAGCTGGAAGAAAGCAACAGAGTGAACAAGAGACTTCCCCTGACAAAAGACTTAAGTGAATTGTTAAAGTGGCACTGAGATTGCTCTGGACAATACAATTGCTAAGAGGAGAAGCTGGTCCCTACTCGCCTCCTCTCAGGATTCACCTGACATTTCACTGCTGTCACTGAGGTAGCTCACTACCTGAAAACCACATAGAAACGCTCAAGCCAACATTCAGTTCTGCCTAATTCAACTTCCAGCAGGTCTATCTGTTCAAAACAAGACTGTGAAGGACTGAACACCCCTTGCAGACTTCTCTCCAGTCACATCTCCTGCCAAATCTCCACGCCACATGTTTCTGCATACATAAATGAGAAACAGAAAACAAAGCAAATTTTAGTGTAACTTTCCCAGTTCACAGTAACAGATATGCATTCAGATCACTTAGTATGGGAGCCACATTAGCAAACATGAAGAACTCTTCCTATCAAATCACACCCTTGAAGAGGCTCTGGGTTATTTAATCATCATTTTGTAAATGAGACAAAGCACTTATTACAGTATTACAAAACTTCAAAAATTCTTGTTATCAAGCTCTTCTATTTCCCCATTAATTAGATATGCATTTTGAGATTATTCTTCAAAAAGACACAGCTAGAATCATCTTAATGTTTAATGGTAACAATACAATGATTACCTTCAAGAGAGACAATAAAGGGGAGTCAACAGAAATTCACATGGCCAAGCTGCCCATCCAAACCTGCAGCCCCAAGCTGGTTTATCACCTAAATAGAATTTGCTTCCAAGTAGTTAATAGCTCAACAGATTTCTGGTTTCCAAAGTTAGGAAACTGTACTTCAGGAAAAATGGAAGATTACCAGGTATCATCCATGCTCCCAGCAGACCCTTCTGAAAGAATGCCTAAATGACCATAAAAATACCTCCATTTTACCTCTCAGTTTCAGGATGTTTTTTCACAGCCTAAGAGAACAAAATAAGACCGCATGCAGTTCTGCGTAGCAGAATTGCTTCAGTGTTTAGACACAAGCACACGGCTGCAACAGACAGGCTGCCAGGTTGCAACTACAATTGCACACTGCATCTTTCAAGAAGTTATGTTTTCACATTAAAAAATACATGTTTTCTCATATTCCACTGCAGTGATTTTGATCAGTGACTCTGAAAATAGTTGCAAAGGGCAGCACATAAATGTCCTGTAAAGCAGAAATCACACACAGTAGTCCAAACGAATGTATATTTGAGCAAAGACAGCTCATTGTTTAAACAAGGTTATGTTTTATGTTTGACAGAACTACCATAAAATTAACTTTTCTTTCAAAACCAAGAACATGGCAGAAGACTGCAAGGAAGCTGGTTTGGGTGTTTAGCTTTTTCTCAGTTTTTCCACTCAGGTTTATAAACATCAATAAAAGCCAGAAGAAACAGACAGTTGAGATAAATCACCTTCAACACAAAAAACCCCACATTAACCATTTTCTACATTTTAATAAAAAAGAAAAAGTGTATATGAAGACCACCCTTCCCGTTTTATGACCCAAACAAAAGCAGCAGAACAGCTGCCTGAGGAACTTCATTCTGGTGAAGTAAATGGAGGAGAATGCTGTTTCCTTCTGCTTACGCACCCATCATAAAACCAAAGGTGCAACCAGCAAGCCAAACGCAGTGACCCCATGGCTTCAGTTTCATCATTGCTCTTATTTGTTCCAAGTCCTCAATGCAGACGCCTAACGCAAAATCCACTCTTCCCCCCACCACGTTCCCACATCATCCATTGTATTAAGCACCAGAGTTTTTCAGTCAGTGGACAGACACAGGTATTTATTTCCTGTACTCATCAGCATGGATTTCCACTCACAGCACAGACTTGCCATGCCTGGTATAGCTCAGGGAGGTGTTAAATATGTGTGGCTGGGGGCAAAGGAGAGAGAAGCACAACAGTAGGTTGTTACAGATCTGAAAAAAATAAATTATAAAAAAAAAATGGTAAGGTTTTGGCACTGGATTGGCTGCCAGGCACTTATTATGGCTTGCTTTTGGTCTAACGTTACTCTAGCATCTCATCATCTATGCAAAGGACACTACTTGCCAGCACATTACTTAGGCTAGAAGAGTACCTGTGGGACACATACTTTGCAAATCAAGCACTTTAACCTCTACCACCACTTTCCCATGAACAGTGCTCCCTTCTCACAGCCCAGAATTGTTCACTCTGCCAGCCTGAGCCAGAGCTGAGTCATTTCTGAGGAAGGCTACTCCCTACCAATCATCTGCATGAATCTTCCAAATTTCCTCTGCCATCAGCACAGCTTTATTTTAATTGAAGACATACAATATTCCCATGCTAATACTGTAATGCATCTGTAAACAATAAACCACCACAAAAACAACAAAACAGACTGAATACAAAACTTGTATTAATTGTCCAATGTGTTTGCTTTCGTGAACCTTGGAATACAATCTAATATTCAAAAGATTACCTAGATGCATAAATGGTTAATCACTACAAATAATATGGCAATACAGAAATGATCAGTCACCTTCTTAAGAGCCTGAATGCAGCACAAAGAATGCAATGGGAAAAAATATTTCACAAGTGGATCCAAAAGGCAGGCTCAGATTTTCACTGCAGCCACAACAAATAACAGCTGACAAACAGTAAGACAAGTCTTTCAAAACAGCTCGGCTCATGGCTTATATTGATAACACTCACTGATGACGACTGATGTCTCTCCAGCACTTCTTAAGCAGTCTTTGCAGACTGATTAAGATGAAAGTTTCCAGTCATACTCTGGGAAGGAGGGGAAAAAAAATGAGACAGCAGTACCTGGTAAGCTGCCTAAAACATAGGTTTTCTTCCGTGTCACACTCTTGCAAAGAGAAGCCAATGCCAGGAGTGAGTCTTCAGCGAGCCCAGGGTGGCGCTGATGCCCAGCAAAGACCCACTTGAACCAACCTTGGAGAGCCACAGACTCCAGACAACCCCCACGGCAGCGGGAGCCTGGCTGATAGCTTGCCACGTGTAAGCATCTATACATTGACACTTACGTGCCAGTCTGGAGCTCAATCCTACTCCCAAGGACCAAGTAGCTGCACTCAATACTTACACTCAGAAAGGACTTAAAGAGAACAAAGCCATAAGCAGCCTAACTCTCCTTGGCATGCTTACCCCATGTGAAAGATGTCACTAGTTCTACTAGGCCAGGAAGTGACCAGTTTCCACTAGAAAAAATTTCAGGTAATTTGGAGCAACTAAACCCTGGCTCACCTGGAAATCCACATGATGGGACTTCTGGAGGGCTCAGCAGATGCTAGAACAATCTTCATGCACTTCACTTATGCTGACTTCAGCAATCACCTCACCAAAGTAAGTCAGAAAGTCAAAAGCAAAACTGTACAAAGAAGGACAGGCACTTAGACATGCACAATAGTTTTGCAGCTTGTTTACACAGCCATCTGTGCTCCAAGCTGGACCAACCATCCACGCCGCTGAAACCCATCACGAGAATTCACACCATCTTGTACAAGTCACCATAATCTGTACAGTTATCATCTAACCAACCTAGCCAACTTCTTTTCGTTTAATACCTGTCATCCAAACACAGAGAACAACTCAGTGGGTGGATTTTTCTGGTGACTGTGATGGTGAATGATTAGTGACTACCTCAAGACTGGTGGGCATTAACGTGTTTTGAACCTTGGCTGTTGCTTTATCTGCACATCCTCACGGAAAGGCATTTCCATCATTAAATTCTCCCACGGTAGCCTTCCAATAGCTTTCAGTACCTTGAAATGTTACAGGAAATTAACTCTGGTACCTCAAGAAACTGACATCCTAATAACTAAAGCAGACTCTAACACACCTGCCCTAGCATGTTTTCAGTGGCAAATTCCAACTCATGCTGGGAACTAAGTGATAACTGTGGCAAGCAGTAGATGCCCTAATACCAAGCACAGATGTAAATAGTGCAGGCTGGACTTGCCGAGATTCGGAGCCAGCTAGCTACTAGACCCAGACCAGAAGTGTAAGAAGGGAAGAGAAAAAGGAGAAAAGGTTGAATCAAGTGGTATCAGCACCTCTTTCAGTTTCAAGCCTATGGATGTGTGTGACACTGGGCTATCCTTTCCAAGTTTCAATATGACAAGACAGTATTTTTATTTTCCATGCTTAAGGCTAAAGAAGCCGGTAGAAATTTGGTGGGAAACGGGAGACATAGTCACCCTGGCTGCAGCACCCAGCATATCTGCAAGACAGAGATGATGAGCATGGAGCTGTCGGTTCCAATAGACATCTCTCTCACAACACGCTGCTGGCTCCCAGCCCTGCCCATGTGCCATCTTCAGCATCTGTGCAGTACACAGAGACCTCGCCTGCACACTGCTCCCAAAATAGGTATTGGTAGCACCGAAGTGGGGACAGGGACTGCCAGACACACTCAATAGCCAGGCTCTGACTGAAGCTACCTTCTCTCCCAGCACACATTCAAGACAGCAACAGCATCAATATCCACCTGGAGCCCTGGAAGGAGGACTGGCAGACAGGAGAGACAGAGAGAAAGAAACAAAGGTTAAAGTGAACACTCTCAAGATAAATGTCACTGAAGTCTAGCGGAAAATGCCGGTGTTCCACTCCAAATTCTGCAAGCTTTCAAAACAGTATTACCCACTCCAGTGACAAGATTACCGCTTCAAGAGGCCTCTTGGAAATTATTTTCATTTCTATGAAAACTGTTTAAAGCAAACCCGTGCCCTACTAATGCTGTTGTAATTTAGACACCTCGAAGATTAGCCGGAGTATTTTACCCTGAGCTGGATGCAAGGTTTACCTCCTTTTTTTTTTTTCCCCTCGCATACACTGCAGAAAGAAAAGCAGAGCAGGATGGACGTCTGCCAGTCATCACAGTACTTTAATATCAAAGGATGTCTCAATCTGCAAGGCTGAAGAAAACTTACAAATGTCTCCAAGGACTAGAAATTGTTTTGTCACTACTTGTCAGATTACTGGGAGGAAGATAAGGGATGAGGACAGACAAAGCAAACAATGAGTTCAAAATCTGTTATTTTCTCATATGAAACGTAGTAAATATCAAGCCTAACCCTTACTCATGCAAGCGCTACACTTGAGCAAATGACTAATCACATGAACACAGAATGCTGTCAGGGCAGCGATAACCATTCTGATAGCAAATTACTGTTAAAAAAAATTAATGGGTGTGTACTTGCTTGCATGAAAGGATAGTATTTCTTTTATTCAGCAATACCATAGGCATGATTCCATTTGCAAAGATTTGCAGAACATGAATTGCATTTGCTACAAAAGCATGTAACTGCATAGTTTTAAAAATCCTAAAACAAACATGAAAGTCCTTTCAAACCTAATTTGCATTGACAGAGACAGTGAAATTTGCATTTAATTGATTTCTGCAGTTAGAAGAACTCAGTGGAATTAGGAAGCAAAATTATTTTCCTTTAGAAAATTAATAGGTATTAAATTTTGTAGTCACTGCAACAGAATAAAAGCTTAACTTTCCAGGTGGTCTCACTGATACCAATGGGACTCCTTCAAGCTAAGTAATAAAAAGGTGCCAATACTGAACATCACTAGAGTGCAAAACTAGAACTGGATGTTACATGCAGCAGGGAACATTTGACAGCAAATATTAACCCATGCTTAAGTACTACTGCAATTCATGCTCTAAAAATACATTTTAAAATTAAATATTGCCCTGACAAATTTTCTGGCCCTCTTTAATCATCCCACCTCCAGGATATAATTTTTTTTTTTGTAAATCTTAATTGTTGGTCAGTCACAGCTTTTAGTACATTAGTCACTGTTGCGCTGACTGATTTTCTTCTTCATACACTTGTCCTACACTAGCATTTTTATTTGAAAGTAAATCAAAATCTTAGAAACCTGTGAAACCCAGGTGAAGAGTGTGCAAAATCACAGCTGGCCACTTTAAACCCAGGTAACTACAGACAAGTTCAGAGCCCATCCAGTGTGGTGGCACTCCTCTGGTGGGTGCTGCTTGCCTGCCAGGAACTCTACCCCTGGGAAACCACACTTGGGTCAGACCGACAGCAACCACCTCCACCAGCTCCTCCACAGCCTGAAGGACTTTCATACGCCAGGATCTTAGGATACCCTAAGACAGCGATTTAGAGACAGCTATGCCGTATTTTCTTAGTTTAGTTTAGCTGGCTATAATGAATCCCATGTTAAAGGGAAGAAGCACAGATAAAGAGAGCCAGCTTTTCCTTTTCTCTCACCTTCTCATAGCACCAGTGCTGCAAACCAGAGTGACAAGGGGATGAATCAGGAAGATGCTAGGATAGTGTCCACAAAGAGGAGGAAGAGGACTTGGGTCTGCTGGGCAATGAGACCAACAATGCAAACAAGGCAAAGAAAATGGATGGAAGAAAGAGTGTTAGGGTCAGAAACAACTATATGTGGAGACCAGAGCAAGAAGTTTATAGGATAAAGGAATAAAAATGCTGGAGATGACAATGTAAAAGCATCCAGGCTCAGCAAGGCAGAAACGGAGAAGGAATTTGCCACTCAGAGCCCTCAGATCTGAAGTGAACCCTGTAGGTTTTCCTCTTCTGCTGCTCAGGACAAAGTATCCACAAAATTATGCCCTCTCACACATGTTTATGTCTGCAGATGAAGGTAACCAACTACTGCCACTGGGAACACTGGCAATCCAAAAGGCTAGAGTCAGTGGGGTAGATGCACAATCCCATAGAACTGCTGGTATAGTCTTTCAGGACAAGAGCTTGGTTTCTCCAGTTTGGAAAAGAAAAGTAGCAGAAAATTAGCTAGAAAACTAAATCATTCAACCACTCTAAAGACAGGGAATCCAAGAAATTAGTCTCTCTGGGATACTACATTTCAGCTTCCCTGTGCACTGCAACACCGTTAAATTAATCCGTACTCCCCACCCATGGCCTGTGCCTCATTCAATGCAGAAAATGGATGGACTGTGGTCAGAAAGATGAATCTATCATATACAGAATTCCCGCTTGGTGCAACGGAAGAGATAGGAAAGGAAGGCACAGCTACAGGATGTGAATCCTCCTTGTGGGCATCATCCCAACACCTGCTGAAAAGTTACAGTACAAGATGGACAAAAGCCATCACATCTGGCCAGTGGTTATGCTCTCTACCTTCCCAATTCCCACATGGGAGTCTAGAAACTTTCACTTGCAGTTTGAGCTCTAAACATGCAAAAATTAAAACGTTACATCATGCCAAAAACTGACCAGAGACTGAGGGAAAAATTGTTCAGGGATTGAAGCTAAATCTGTCAAAATGTAAAAGAGAACACCACCTTTCTACTGTAAAGGGGCGCTATAATGCCAATTCCATATCACATGATACCGCTAGTCAGAGCTGCATGGAGAAGCCCAGAGGGAATGAAAAAATCTCTTTCACTATGGCATGTGGATAAGGGGCAGAAACAATACATGGACCACATAATGAACTGTGAAGACTTCAAAAAAAATATCTGAACCACTATCCCTTCCCCAAATGAAGCAGGGTCCTGATGGGACTGCATAATTAGACCATCACTGACATCATGATGCAAAGCCAAGGTTTGTACAGACAATCTTAATTTTGCAATTATTAAACCCACTGCTTTCATCTCTGCATACTTCTGCCTTGCCATATTAATGAAGGAAAACAGGTTACATAGTTATCTACTGTTTTTTCAGAGTAAAGATAGAGGAGGAGAACAATAACACCAGACATATAAATTGCTCCAGAATAACATACAGTTATGATGCAGGAGAGAAGAGCGAGCCCAAGGACGAGGGACCCGCAGGACCAATGAGCCTGGGCAGCACGAGTCACAGCATGCAGCTGCACAGTCCAAAAGCAGCACAGCAAAGAGCTTCCCCGCACCCAGCTCGCTTAATCCGCAACCCAGATAATCTCCCATGAATAATCGAGAGTTGACTGTGTACAGCAGAACTCTATTAACCTCGCAACTCACTGCAGCAGGCCACATCCTCCATAAACTGCTTAGTGATCAATTAACCATAAGCACACGGCCTTTGTGCCATAGTGGGATACTTGCCTCCAAGGCCCTGGCTACACTACATAGTTATATTTCAGATTCATTGCTTTTGAAGACTTGGGGGAATCCATTATCACCATCTAATCTTTTCCTTGCACATGAGAGCCGGATTCCCAGCTCTGTAGCACAACAGGAGCAGTTTCTCTTTCATCTCCTGAACCACAACTGTTGAAAGCTTTGGACTTATCAGTGAGAATGCAATTTACAAAACTTTCAGCTCAGGATTATCTGATGGGCAGTAGCCAGCATAAAATAAAGCCAGCAACCACATCTACTCCTCCAGCCTTTATGATTTTCTGAAATGAAAGATATGACCCAGCCAAGTCAAAGAGCAAGTGTGCTGACCAGGCACTTAGAGCAAATGCTGAAACCAGTGTCGTACCTCTATTGTGAGGGGGAAAAAAAAAAAGAATGGAGGGGAGGACTTGACAAAAGAGTTGAAGATGCTGCTGACCACTGAAGTCATAGGGAAGCAGGGACGGAGGGGATAAAAGAGCATCTCAGGTTAGCTCTCGGACAGGCAGCCTCAACTTCTGAGGAAGCACATAGCAAGGATTTGTGAGGTACCTGGCACACACAGTGGTACATCTGAGGAAGACTGACAAGCTGTCCAGATAAC
The DNA here is from genome assembly GCF_000695765.1 of Mesitornis unicolor. NCBI lineage: Eukaryota > Metazoa > Chordata > Aves > Mesitornithiformes > Mesitornithidae > Mesitornis > Mesitornis unicolor. The sequence continues at coordinate 14,919 of NW_010199229.1, forward strand.
GAGCTGTACCGCTACCAGTGCTCACTGGCATTACCTCCAGTGGTATCTGTACAACCACCAACGCTTCATTATCCCCACACAAAACAGCCACACCAGAAACGTACTTCTGCTTTCACTTGTGCTTGAGCGAAAGAATTTGGAAACACTCT
>NW_010199229.1:15098-16025 GCF_000695765.1 Mesitornis unicolor
AAACCAAATACAAGCCAACAGTGTCATGTATGAGACACGACCTGCAAAGCAGATGTCGCGCATGTTACATCACCAAACTGCAGTCATGACAAAAATGCTCTGAAAACGTTCTAAATCCTGCTAATCTTTTTTTCCTCTTCTCCGCTCACTTGGACCAAATGGCCAAGGAAAAGGAAAAAAAAAAAAGGAAATTCTAAGCATTCTCCATTATTCTCTGGAGTATGCAATACTCTCATAAAAACAGTCCATGAGCTAGAGTGATTTGCAAGTAATTGCTAATATTTCTAAGGAAAAGTTTCCATTAAATCATACACAGGGATCAGACATCTTGAAAACCAAACTAAGATTCTTGGAACCACCTTTGGCTAACAGCAGTCAGGCAAAGGTACCGTCACAATGCAAAACAGTTGTGGGTTCCCTCCCACTTTTTGCAAAGCATAGAAAGTAAAAAGCTGAAGTCCAACTTGGGAGTGGGAAAAAAGTCAAGAGTAGGGATTCTGTGCCGCAGTTTATAAATCCAGCGGCAGACCTAAGATGTGGGGGTTCTCTAGCTTAGTACAAAGTACAGTAAAATCCTAGCCTACCTTTAATTTTAGCCTGAAATATCGTTTTGCAGCAAGACTCGCTCCAAACATGGATAGAAATGCAAGTTTCTGCAAGAAAACACCTTACCAAAATTGCTCGAGACCTAAAAGCAACACATCAGCCCAAGGCAGCATAAAATGGTTGATAAGGTGCGAGCACGCTACCCTGACAAACCCTACTGTAAAACGACACACGCAACGGACCAAAAAGCAGGACTCCATTTTTAATTGTGCTGAAATAAATTCGGGATATTTCGGCGAAGGCACTGCATGAGTCGGGAGGCAGTGGGCGCTGCCCCTCTCGCCGCCCCCCCTCCCCGCCGCCAGGGATGCGCTCTGCCCC
>NW_010199230.1:0-1873 GCF_000695765.1 Mesitornis unicolor
GTCTCTCCCGCAGTGGCCCAGCGGGTGCTGAGCGCCGGGGGCCATGTGCTGTCGGTCGGGGGGAGGCGCTATCCGCTGGAAGTGACGGCGCCCGACGTGGAGCTGAGCCCCGATGAGGTAACGGGGGCCCCGGCCCCGCAGCCCCCAGACCGACTCTGCGCTCGTTTATTTTAATTACACTTAGCGCAAACTCATCTTTATTCATACTCATATGAGGATTTCTTTTGTTTTCTGTGCTAACAACAGCCGGGCGGATGGCATACCCGGTTGTTTGGGTTTTGTGCCCATCAAAGCAAAGAAAAACAGTGACACGAGGGAGAGGGCACTTTTCCCCAGCCCATCTGGTGGCTCCCAGGGGATCCCGTTAATGGCTGTGCTGTGTCATTAGCCTGACACTGTCATTAGCTGGACACGCACAGCGTGTTTTTTCTCTTTCCTCTCTCGTCAGGAGAGCTTGGGAGACAGATGTGGTGGTGTCTGGCAGGCACTGGGGAGTTTGTGCCTCCTCCTCCTCCAGTTTCAGGAGAGCAAGGCTGTAGCCCGAGTCGTGTTTTCATTTCTGAGTACTGACACCAAGGGCGTGGGAGTTAGCCTGGTGCTGCAGACCTTTCTGCAGCCCGTGGTGCCAGACTGCCTCAAGGTCTGCAGCTGAAGCGCTGGGAGAGCAAGAGGGCAACAGCATTTCAAATGCAGAAGGGATAGCGGATTTCTCAGATTTTGGGTGTCTGCAGAACTCCTGCTGTGTAGAAGTGGGGCTGCATCTCTGTGCGATTTGCCATTCACATTCCTCATCTGCAGAAAGCTCTTGATGTGCGCATGAGGTCCAAGAGTTGCTGGGGCTGTCTGGGTTGTTCAGTCCTGTGTTATGCTCCAATCCTGTTTGAGAGCAGGATGCTGAGAGGTGTTGGGTCCTGTTGTCTCTTCTGTCCTAACACTGCAGGGGCTGTGGCATCAGGTGCATTTGTCTCCCCCGTGCCTTGGTCCTTGCTCTCTCACTCCCTTGCTGTTGACTTGCAGATCTTCATAAGTGCCTGTGTGGTCATTGACTGTGGCAGACTTCCTGCTGGCAAAACGCTCCTGAGGAGCTTGCAGAAAGGCTACAGCAACATGCAGTTCAACTTCGACTCCAAGAGCATGCACTGTGTGGTGAAGGGACCGTTCACAGAGCTGCAGGCCTTCAGCAGGGACCTGCTGGGCAGCCTGAACCCCAAGAGGGTTAGAGAGGTCCTTGTGCCGGGCTCCAGCCACGTGGCCAAAGAGACCAGAACGCACGATCCCCAGCGAGTGCCTGACTCCACTGAGACAGCACAAGAGACCGCGAAGCTGCCGAACAGGGAGCAGATGTGTGAAAAGGCAGCTAAAGCCTCGTCGGCTCGGGGCCCGGTGGAAGGAGAAGCTGTGGGACAGCTGGAGGACTTCTCCCTAGTGATGGACTTGGACGTTTACTTGTATATGCAGAGGTTCTGTGCGGCCGAGTACCAAGGTATTCTACGCCAACATCGTGTGGATGTGGTGGACGTTAGCAGCGATGGCATCACCATTCTGTACCTCCAACCATCCGTGGGTGAGTCTGGGGATGTAGACACCCTGCGACAGGCCCGCCTGGCCCTGCAGCAGCTCTACCAGCAGCTGGAGGTGAGCCTGCGCAAGGAGAGGATCACTAAGGGAGAGCTGGATGTGGACAGCCAGGCGCTTGGGGCTCTGACACGCGAGCTGCAGCAACTGTATCCCCAGGTGCTCTGCCACGAGGATGAGAAGCAGCTTTATCTCATTGGAAACCTTGTTGAGGTGTCCCAGGCCAAGCAGCACCTTCAGGATGTCCGCACCCGAAGCGAGGCTGCGCACACGGGGGGCAGGCTCAGCCATTCCCAGC
>NW_010199230.1:1930-3450 GCF_000695765.1 Mesitornis unicolor
GGCCAAGGCACCTGCGGACACCTCGGCCTCGCGGGTCAGCCCAGGCCGGCCGGAACTGAGGGGTGAGCTCAAGCTGGCTGCCAACTTCGGCGCTCTCAGAGCTGATGGGTCTCAGGCCAGCCGGGGCCTCTTGCAGAAACAGAGCTCCCCACTGGCAGGGCAGGCGCAACTCCCTGCAAAACATTTCCCAAAGACAGATGCTGTAGGTCCAAGCGACCCAGCCGCCCTGACCCAGCAGTACCTGCCTCAGGTCTCCAAAACGAAGGTGGTTTTGGGGTCAGCAGCAGGGCCTCAGCAAAAGAACCCCAAAGAATGGGACCGTGAGGAGGGAGCTGCCAGCTGCACTGGACACAAGGCACTGTCTCCCTTTGGGGACAGAGAACGCAGCACCCCACAGCACCCCGGGGGCTCCAGAGGCTCAGGTCCCATCAAGCCCCATCCCCTCGCTCGCACCGCTGACACGACAGCGGCCTCTTCTGCTTTGGAATCCAAACCCTCCAAACCCAGGCCTCAGCTGCGACGGGCCAGCAGCTGCTCCCTGCTGAGGCCAAAGGAGAGTGAGAAGCCCCAAGATACTGGCAGGGCAGGCAGGGGAGCCAGGGAGGTGAGCGAAGAGATGAGCTTGGACTCACTGCAGTGGTCGTACCTGAAAGATGTTTGCCACGCTGCCATTGATGAGCTGTGCCGGGATGGAGCCGTGAAGATCTTGGAGCATCGTACGGGGGACTGCACCGTGCTGACGCTGCAGGCAGCCGACAGGAGCAAGCTCTCCTGGGCGAAGTGGAAGGTGGAAGCTCTTGTGCAGAAGTGTCCTGACCTTGTGCATCAGAGCATGAGCTACTCGGAGCTTGCTGTAGATGGTCCAGACGACAGCACCCTGAGTGAACTGTGCAGCCTCCTGCAAGGAGGCTCCCTCCAGGTTGGAGTCAGCAAAGACAAGTACAAGCTGTGCCTTGCCTGCCCCAAGGAGATGCTGCCAGGATTGACTGAGACCTTCCACATGTTTTCTTCCAGGAGGCTCCATGCCCTGAAGGCTCCATCCTCGTTTCCAGGCCCAGAGAACACAGAGTCCTCAGGTGTCACCCAGCCGAGCAGCAGCCAGGCAGCCCTGTCCAGCAGCCTGGAGTCCCTGCAGATGGGCCTGCAGCACCTCAGCATTAGCAACAGAGACCACACAGACATGCTCAGGGATGAGGAAATGAGGTCCCCCAGCCCTTGCAAGGTCCTGCAGGCGCTGGGGCAGGAAGAGACTGATGACCGCGTTAATTCTGGGGCTGCGCAAGGAGGAGGCAGCCTTCAGAGCCCTGGTGCAGTGGATAAACCAGGTTCTGCAGGGCTGAGGGTGTCCCAGGAACAGCCAAGGACGAAACTGTCCATGGGGGAACCTGATGTGGCACGGCTGAAGCAGGTTTTGCCAGACAGATTCCAGTTTGCAAAAGACAAGAGCAGAGGAGTCCACAACGAAGCGCTGGGGCAGCTGCGCTCACCACGTCCTGCAGCAGCTGATGCCCCTCGCTCCC
>NW_010199230.1:3481-13837 GCF_000695765.1 Mesitornis unicolor
CACAGGCCCCCAGCCACAGAGACACCCCAGGCTGAAGCAGAGCCCCAAGACCGGGCCCCGCTGTCCGTGGGCAGGGGCTCTGCACAGGGGGAACCTGACCTCTCCTCATGGCAGATGAGCAGCCCCGGCCTCAGACAGGTCAGCTATGAGACCCCTGTGGGCCGGTGCGATGCTTGCCAGGGCTCAGGTCTGACGTGCCAGGCCCCCTGCGGCCATGCGCTGTGCAGGATGTGCTTTGCGGCCGACAGCGCACAGCCAGGCTGCTGCAGCTCCTCCTCGGCCACCCTGGGCCGCAAGATCTCAGGCACGTTCAAGCTCTTCTCCCTGTCTGAGAGTCTCCCTGGCCATCATGAAGAACCAACGCTCCAGGTTGCCTACAGCATCCCTGATGGCTTGCAAGGGGTAGGTGCCCACCATAGGGCTTCCCTTCTGTCAGTGCAGCTGGGGTGGGGAGGGGGTGTGGGGAGGGTTGTGGGGGCAGCTACAGCCCCATGCATGCAAAGCTGCAGTGGTGTTGACCTGTAGAAGGCAAAACAGCTCCACACCATTTTAGGAGCAGTGTGCGACCCCTGGTTTTAGTTCAAAGTGACTCATGAGGCCACCGTCGTCTCTGTATTTTCAAGCTGGACAAGATCTCAGAAGCCAGGTTGTTGTTTAAAATGCTTGCTTTCTATTCTCAGGTTGGTGACCCCCACCCAGGACAGCCTTACAAAGGGGGGCATTTCTGTGCCTTCCTGCCTGACAACAAGGAAGGGCAGAAGACAGCTGTGCTGCTGAAGAAGGCGTTTGAGCATGGGCTGACATTCCAGATCAAGTCCTGTGATGGAGAGGAAAGGGTGATGTGGGGCCTTATCCCACACAAAACGTCCTGGGATGGAGGCAAAGCCAGGTATGGCCCAGCTCATCCCACACTGCCAGGTGTGGCTTTTCTTTTCAGCAATGGGAGGAAGAGAACCAGGGGCTGCAGCTCAGCAAAGCCTTGGGTGGCTCTTCCAGGCTCTTTTTGGTGCTGCAGCTTGGTGGGGGGCCGTGCTGTGGCAGCGCAGCCCTGGCCCCCCCAGCTGCAGCTCCAGCCCCTGCCCATCCCACGCCCCTGAGTCCCCATGGACGAGAGCCCTGGGCCCTGTTCCCTTACAGTGTCCCTGGCCTGTCCCATGCCAGCAGCAGCTTCCAGGAAGCAGGACTGCACCCTCGCCGGTGGTTTTAGTGCAGCCAACAGGATTTACACCCCTCTGCTCTCTGCCCACAGGAACGGCTACCCCGACGCCCAGTATCTCCAGGAGGTTTGCACAGTGCTGGAGAGCCTGGGCATCGCGTGAGCCTCCCTGCCAGAGCAGCCGCAGCCTTCGCTTCGCCTCTCTTTCCCACTGACAAAACTGCAGCTCAAGCCAGGCAGTGCAGGAAAACATGGGTGCTTGTGTAGGGAGCTCCTGTGTCCACAGAGGCAGCCAGAAATCTGCATTTAGTGGCCACAGTGCCTCCAGCCCCGCTCCCCACCAGAGCCCACAGCAGAGCTGAGCCAGCATCGACTGCAGCCACTTGCTCAGACATCGCGGTCCTGGAGCTACCACCCCTCCCCAGTGACCAGCTTCACTCCTGGGGAGAGTATCCACAGCTTTCAGTGCCTGCCATTGCTGCTTCCCCTCCAGAAGATATGGGCATGGGCAGTCTCTTGAGTAGAGAAACACAAATAAACAAGATTTATTCCCACATGTTTAGTAGTGGTTGTTCATGCCTTATATTACCCTCACCCCAGACACCCATTTCAATCACACCTGGCTGTAGAGACACCCAGACACAGTAAAGCACAGAGCCGAGCTTTGCCAACAAAAAAATCACCACAGCAGCCCTCCAGAACAGGGCGTTAGATCAGCACAACACTTGAGGCAGCAATTAACAGTTTCCTTGAGCGCAGAAGCATCTTCTCATCCTGGGAGAGTCAGAATTTATAAACTGAGTGTCCACCCCCGACTGCCTGGAGAAGCAGAGGACTGAACAGGATACCACTGAAGGTTTTGTTATGCTTTTAATCAACATCTGAAGCACATAAGGCATATGGTAACATTAGACAGAGGAGCATAACACATTATAGTCATGTAAACAGCATTGGTACACTTGCTTTCTGTCCAACTTGGTTACATGTACAAAGCGGAATATAATTTTTAAACAAAGATTTCCCCTGTGTCTGTGGGATGAGCATCACTCATGTCACGTATCAGCACATCAACGGGACTCAGACAGCACAGACCAGACCATGTGTTGTAGGAGGCTCAAACACATTTCACATCACGCTCATGGACTCCTTGCCACTCACACTTTGCCATCACCAGGGCTTCGCACGCTACAGACTTTGTTAGGCAAGAGGAGTGGTTTTACACCTATGACAGCAGCTGTAAGCGGGCCAGGATCCTGCACCAGTTAAAGCCTGAGGCCCACAGTGTTTCTTGCTTCTTCCTGGTCCATCAATTTGAGTTTAATACCAGTGTCCAAAATGAAATGTACAGCTAAACTCCTTCCCCCACCTCAGAGTCCTTGGCTCCTCTGCACAAGCTAAGGCTGCGGCTGCTCCCTTCACCTTCTGCAGTTCAAGTACACCACAAGCTTGAGAGAAACCAGAGTCAAAAACGGGACAAAATCTGCCTGGTGATGGGAAAGGAGCTGCGTTTTGTCCAGGGCCAGCAGCATCCGTCTGGGACGGCGACTGCAGCCCTGGCACAGAAGTGGCACTGGCACAGGCACCCCCGTGCTGAGCAGCATGGCCCTGTGGCACAGCTCCATGGCAAAGGGCAGGGCCATGGCTGCCTCTCCCCTGCTCCTGAACTCACCCTTTCCACTTGGGCTCCTCATGGCACAACCTTTGGATCAGACAATCAGTAAAATCAACATTAAATTGCACTTCTGGTAGCTGGAATGGCACGCGTAGGTAAACCACCGGACTCTCCCATTTTCTCAATAGCACAACTTTGCCCTAATAAACAGTTAAGCAACATTGAGTGGAATTATTTTTGTCCTAGGGTTGTTTGGTTTTTGCTTTGGTCCTTAGTAACAAACCTGCTGGTTAACTTTATGGAGTAAGACACTTGAAGTTGCTTTACATAGGTTCTATAGTTATTAGCCCATAAAATGTTTGTCTGTTAAAAAAAGTAAAAAAAAAACCACCAACCAAAAAACCAAGCAAAACTAAAAACCAACCAACCAACCACATCCACCTAGAGCAGAGCACTGACCAGTGAGGCAGTGAGGAGCAAGGATATGCTTATCCTGGTTTTGCTGTAGAAAACACTGTTGCTATCAAGGGACATAAAACAGCCAGTGCTAAACTCTAGCAAGGAGTAACTGCTCAGCAACCCCACCCCGATAAGGGCTGCAGGGATTTGTAAGGAGATTTCAGAGCAGTTATCGAAGGAGTCAGGATGGTTCCCAGAGCCAAGGCTGGGGCAGCAGATGGAGCCTTGCGTGCCCAGGGCTCTGCTAGGCTGGGGACACAGGGGGGTGGGAACGGCTGCAGTGCATGAAAAGGGGGCATTTTACTCACAGTCAGACCATGCCACCAGTGTTTGCACACAGAGCCAGCAAGAGCTGTGACAGGTTTTTGGCAATACTTTGAAAGGCCAGAATGGAAAAGGCTACAGTGACTTCTCAGTCCTTACAGGCATGTAGAAGGCACTGAGATAGTTTTCCATGGTGTAGCATCCCACGGGAAGTCGCAGGACCCCGCTTCCCTCCTGCTGCATCGGCAGGGATGGACTGCGAAAGCCATGCTACGCCACCTGGTCCAAGGCCACCAGTAAGGCACCGAGACGTGCTGGGGAGCAAAGCCAGGCGAGGACGTCACCGTAAAATGCAACTTGGTAGTCTGCCCCTATACAGGTGTGCAGAACCTGACAACACGCAGGGTTGTGTGCCGTTTGAGCATGCTGCTCTTTCACCAAGGTGGAGTCCAGTTTCTTGGAGGAACAGGTCCAGACTTCCCATTTCAGCCATTTAGAGAGTCCTTCTGTTGTCAGACCTGGTAAAGCAGCATCAGACACTGTTGAATTTAATCTAAATTAGCATGACAGGGCAGGCTGAAAGGAGAAGCAGCAAGATTTTGAATTCAGAAAGGTTAAAAGTTGTGCTTTGAGTTTTATCAGACCGCAATTATGAGGTTCACACATCAAGTGTGAGAGATGGACTGACAAGGATCTGAGACAGGGCTCCAGCCTCTGAGGCCATAGGGCATGGAGTTGTTTTAAAGTTATCCAGGGCAAGCCCACCAGAGGCTGTGCCTGCGCATCTCTAAGGGGCGGCAGAACGAGGGACCTGAGCACCTGAACAGAACCCACACTGGCACAGATGAGCCCTGGAGGGCAGAGCTGGGAGGAGAGGCCACAGTGCTCATAAACACAAGGCTCCATGCCCCATGCAGTGCTTGGTTGCTCCCGAGGGGCTTTGCACACGGAGGCCCTTTGCCCAGTGGCACCTTCCCTCTGGGCTTGGTTAGTGAAGCAGGGCTCCTCCCAGCAAGGGTTTGCTCCTGGAGCCTGAGCTATCCCATGATGGACAGCTCTTCCTGGCACCCTCAGGTTTACCTGCTCTAACCCAAGATGAAGCCCAAAAGCCTGCAGCACTGACAATCCATGACAAAGCTCAAAGTGAGCTCAGACAGCACCAGGGTCACTGGGGGCTCAGCAGGGGGTCCAGCGGGAAGGGAGGCATCAGCCAGAACACGGGTGCTCACAGAGCCAGGCTGGGTCCCCACAGAGCCACACTTTCAAGTACACAGAAGGAAAAGCAGAAGAGAAAGCAAGTTCTGGTCCAGGAGGAGCACCCCAGGCAGGTCCTAAACCCCCGGGCGCTGGCAGAGCCCGCAGGTACCAACCCGGCAGCTGCAGGGGCAGAAGAGTCGAGCCCTGCTGCACCACGAGCAGAGAGCTGGCTTGAGCAGGCATCAAATGAGCTGCGAGGAGACAATGGAAAGCATCATTTAAACTGCTCGAGAGGCCTGGCACTGTGGGTAGTTCACCATCTACACCAGTGACTCAGCAACAGCTTTGCTGAGCGGCCACAGGAAGAGCCAGCCCAGGCTGCGGGGAGCAGGTTACAGGAGCAGCTCTTCCAAATTATTCCTGAACTGCAACACCTTCCCAGTGCACAGCACAGCACAAGCATCAACAGGGGCTTATTTTGTTCCCATCTTGCTGAAGTCCGATTCAATTCAACACTGCAGCCCTTGGAAATGCAAACACCAGGGCAAAGTTTAGCCTTAACAATACCAACTTGGAGCCCAACATTAATAAAGCACAGAGCCAACATCAATTGTTCCAGTCGTTTGAGACACAGTTGAGTCCTTATGGTCTCTCAAAAAAATCAGACATAGTTTAGATCTCCCTATACGGTTTGGGATCAGAAAATGGACAAGATCAAGTTACCTAATTGAAAATTTTCTTCTGTATTCAGACACAGCCCAGCCTGTCGTGTCATTTGCTGGCTGCACAGAGATATGACTGCAAATTAAGTGCAATAAGCCATAGACTCCAACTGCCAGGATGTTTTTTTACATGGCAAAGCCAACACAACCTGTCGCTATCTGATTGGTGTTAAAGGTCTATGAGAGCAAAGGGAAAAGAACATGGTTACTGTAAACAGAAGAGCAGCCCCTGCTAGAATTAAGCCAGGCCAGCCATGCTGTTCCTCTGGCTGTTGAGGAAGCATCCTAATTCTGGCCCATTCTCCTGCTGAATTTCTCCTTATGACCCAGCCTCTCAAAGGTGACAACACAATTGCTTCAGCAGGGCTGTTTCTGTGGGGATACCTGGTAGTGGCTACAGTACTTGACATCCCAACTCCACAGGGACAGCCTATGCAGCTGTTAATCACCAACTGCCTGGAAGATTCAGCTGCACTGCCAGAGAAAATTAAGGTTAGTTTGGAGATTCAGTAGAGAGACAAACGATTAGAAAAACGTACAAAATAAAAAGGCTTCAAAACAGGGCGCTAGGGCAGGCAGACTCTCTGGCAAAGAGTCAGTCACAGCGAGAGCGTGCAAACCTCATCTGAGCTTTAACCATGATGTTCTTGTACTGGTGAAGATGGAAGCTACTGATCTGTCCATTTCCAGGTCCCAAAGAGATCAGGGAGTTAAACCATGAATTCACGATCCGCACACATCTCTTCTCCTTAGTTCTCTTCTTTTTTGGATTCTTTCTTGGGCGCTTCAGGAACCAGGATGACCTTCCCAACATTCTTCTTCTCCTGCATCCGCCTCATGGCATCTGCCACCTGGAAGCAACAGGAGCCTTGTCAGACGCACAGCATCACGCAGAGTGGTAGTGCCCTTCCTGGGCCCCTTGGTCCCCCCCACTGGTTCAAGGAACACCCCTGGCAGCCCCAGCAAGCACCAAGCGTTTGGGTGCCTCTGCACAGATTTATTTTGGACAGAGATGGGCAGCTACCCCAACCTGCCCAGAGGATGCTGTCCTCAGGAATTCACAGACCAACCGTGACATCGCAGGGGTGCTCTGCTGCGCAAACCACAGAAGAGTGAGCACAGCTGCCTTTCCAAACAGAGGGGAGCAGTGCAGAAACCCAGCCAGCACAGAAGGACAATGCTTCAGCATTTGCCTCAGACTACTTCTCAGGTATTAACACCAACTGATTGCTACCAAGTCCTTTGCTCCCCGCAGCGAGTCCTACCCCAGCCCAGGATTTCCAAGGCAAGAACCTGACTCTGCCTGGACACATTGATGCAACAACGCTGCACACAGTGGAGCTGCTGAAAAAACCTGCTGCTCCCTTCCAACATCCTCGTTCTCCTTCACGGCCTGGGCTCTTATTCACTCCTGGAAGGGCAGCAGCAGCCTTCCCAGCTGTCTGCCTAATTACATGGTGCAGACTCCAGGCAGTTTCCAGTCTGGTGCATAACCCAGAGAGCGCAGCTCAGCACCTGCCCTATTCCATGGGGACGCTGTCTGGCACTGCCCAGCGCTGTGCACTGGAGCAGAAGAGCTCAGCCACTTTAAGTCCCCTTAATATCTTAAAAGGAGAAAGACACTGTCCAAGAACAGATGATTATTGAGCATTCACAGCAGTCCAGCCCCCATGAAAAAGGTGCTCGTACTGATCCAGAGCTCACTGTGCAGAAAACAATTGCCCAGTAATTTCTGGGTGCTGCCAGCCTTTATGTTAGCCGAGACTCACCTGATCAAAGGACCATACTGAGTCTATTTTGGGCTTGATTTTGCCTTGAGTGTACAGGTTGATCAGCTTGGCTATAACACCTCCGACAAGCTCATGTTCATCAGCCATGTATCCAAGGTGGTAGCCACACACAGCCTTGTTATGGTGTAGGAGCTGCAAGGCATTAATGCTGAACTGGTTCCACCAGGTTTTAGCCATAGCCATGAGGTTCTTCTTTTGCCCAGTGATCAGGTTTGCTACCCCTAAAAGAAGGCAAGGACAGATGAGCTGGAACCAACACAACACGAGCAGCACTGGGCACTCCAGGGCACAGCTCAGACGATACGTGGGGTAACAGCCCCTCAAGGCTATGGACAGAGGTGGATCTGGATCACATCAGGATCTGTCCAGGTGACCTTCAGTAGCAACAGGTACCTGCCTCAGTCTCAGGATATACAGAATTTGGGTTAACGGCACCCACGTATTGCAAAAATATAGAACAATGCCTCTCAGGGGGGCAGCAGCAGCGCAGCTGGAGCGTGCTGAGGACAACGGCAAGGGGGGTAATGGACCCAGCCAGGCCAGCAGGACAGCACTGCCCTTCTGTGGCTGGGCTTCTTCGGGGGATCTACACACTGCGGTGGCCAGGAGAAGAGAAGCCACACACTGGTGCAAGTGTCTGGAATCCCACTGGGGGCTGTGTGAGGGCTTTGTCTATGGGACAAAAATCTCAGTGTTTCAGGACTGGGGAATGGAGAGATAAGTATTCAGTAGCCTCAAACCTCATCACCCACACATCCTCTAGAAGAAAAGCAAGGCTCTATTAGCACTGTGCATTAAGTCAGCCCAAACAAAGTCGCTGTGCCAGCATCCTCCGTGAGGACATTCCAGCTTCCCCTGTGGGCACCAGCTCGTACTCCAAGAGAGAACTTGCCATGGGAGGGAAAATCCTCGGAGCCTATGACCAGAGCTCTCAGGACAAGGCACAAATCTCATTCCTCTCAAGTGTTTCACCTGTGTGCGGCATCCTAAAGACCTTTGCGAAATAACAGAGCTACAACACAGACAGCAACAGCAATGCTCCCGCATGGCTGCACATCCAGGCACAGAGCAACGCAGAGCATTCCCGTGCAGATCCACGGCTGCTCTGCATCACACCATCCCGCCCTGCCGCCACACCATCCCAGCCACACAGGAGCTGGGACTTGGACATGTTGCTTACACCCACCGTAACTGATGAGTTTGCCCATTGGCTTCAAGAGGTTAAATGCTTTGGTTGTATCGGATCCTCCCAGGGGGTCCAGGACAATGTCAACACCTAGAGGGAATTGAAAGTAACTAGGAGTTGCTTTGCACTTGAAAGAAATGAAGGTCGGTTGTAGAAGTCCTCCACCGCACAGTACCTTTGGGAGAGATTTTCCGGATCTCATCTACGTAATTCATCGTTCTGTAGTCAATAGGGTGAGTGACTCCGCTCTCCTTGAGTGAATCGTGCTTGGAGGCAGATGCTGTGCCAAAGATGGTGACATTTTCTACAGTCTTGCACAGCTGGATGACAGCAGTTCCCACACCACCTGAAAACCAGCAGTGAGAAAGGCTTAGAAGCAAACAGCCCTGGTAGTCAGAAAAGCCTCTGGACAAGTAAATCATCTCTGCTTGTACTGATCACACAGTAGCGGGGGGGGGGCGTGGAATAAAGGCAGGGGCAGGCTGACGCCTGTGATACTGGGGGAGACCGACCCCAGCTGCTGGGAAATGGGCTCAGCATCTGCCAGTGCAAAGCCTGCATCTCTGACAGGCGACATGCTGTCAGTGCAGTCCTGTCCCCATCACCTCCTCACCCACACCACCCCTTCGGAAGCTGCACCTTCGGGCCAAGGGACACCACACAGGCTGGCCAAAACCATTTACCTGCAGCCATGTGGATGAGGACGCTCTGGTTGGGTCTCAGGTTCCCAAAGTCAAACAGGATCATGTAGGCAGTGATGTAGTTGACAAGAAGAGCAGCTGCTTCCTCAAAGCTCATCCCCTCAGGCATCAGGAAAGTTTGCCTAGCCGGCACATTCACAATTTCTTGCCAGAGCCCTACCGTGGCCAGGACCATTACCTTATCGCCAACCTAAAATCAAACAAAGGACAAGGTGGTCTGAAACGAGCCCTGGGCTAGCAGAAGTCATCACATCCTTGCCTTCCGCACGCCAGAGCCAGGTACATGTGTGCTGTTCTTCATGCAGAGATCTGCAGGGACTGCAGCACCTCGGGGCTGGGGCGGGAGCCCACAGCCTGTGCTCTGCTCCTCGGGCAAACCGCACCACAGCGCCTCTCACCACAGACCTGGGCATGGGCCAGGAGCCGCAGAGGGACCGCAGGCACCCCAGGCTCTGGCATGGTCTGACTGGCATCCCCTAAAATCTACTTTTATCCCACTGTGCAAAAAGCATCTGCTCAGTGTGCAATGAGAAGGAGACAGCAAAACATCAGGCAGCAAAACATCAGGCAGCCGTAGCAGCAAGGAGACAAGAGGCACTAAGGCAGCGACCAGAAAGGCTCCTCCTGTGTGGGTTTGGCATTTACACTTGAATAAACCAAGATTACTCCCTCCCCTCCAGGAAAACATCTTTGACACACTGGGCATTTTTGAGACACTTTGTGCACCCAAGAATCATCTTAAAGCACCAAATTGCAACAGCCCTGAGATCCAAAGCTCTGGAACACACAAAGCCAACTCCTCCATCCCAAAAGTCCCCCAGCCACAGGCTCATGGGCCACAAACCCACCACCAAAAGTGACCAAACCGTTAGTGTCCACACCTCCACACCCTCGGGTGGCTCCGCACAGCTCTGCAGCGGCTGGAGATGCTTCCTTCCACGTCTGTGCAGTTTAAAAGGACAGTGACAAGCGTGGTCACAAACAGCATGGCCACGCTTCAGCCCAACACCCAGCGCTCGCCGTTAATTACATTTCGTTCATGCAAACGCACCCGGCCGTCCCCGGGGAACGTGGCTGCTCCCAGCGCTTCCGCACGACTGCGGGCTCCGAAGACCCCGGCCCTTCGGGGTAGGCAGCGCTGCCACCGCGGCTGGGGGAGCATCGGGGGGCGAGGGCGGCCGGGCCCTGGGCGGGGAGCGGCGGGGACGCCCGGCCTCTTTGTCCGGGCTTTGTCTGCCTCGGGCGGGATCGCCAAAGGCGCCTCCAGCG
>NW_010199231.1:0-222 GCF_000695765.1 Mesitornis unicolor
AGGCGGGGGGGCGGTGCGTGGGCAGGGCGCGTCGCGGTGGCGAGGGCGGCCGCGCTTACCGCCCTGTCCCGTCCCGCAGGGACGCGGAGGACGCCGTCTACGGGCGGGACGGCTACGATTACGATGGGTATCGCCTCCGCGTGGAGTTCCCTCGGAGCGGCCGGGGCACCGGCAGAGGCGGCGGCGGGGGGGGGGGGGGGGGGGGCCCCCGGGGCAGGGAAG
>NW_010199231.1:253-8757 GCF_000695765.1 Mesitornis unicolor
CCCCGTCCCGGCGCTCGGAGTACAGAGTGATCGTCTCAGGTGAGTAATTTTTCTTTCTTTTAGCCCAAAGTGCTCCCCCGGGGTCCTGCAGGGAAGCTTCCCGTTAAGGGGCAATGCAGCTCCAAGTCTCTTTTCTTAAAAAGCATGGCCTCGCGTAGCCTTGGAGGAATGCTGTCCGTGGGATGCTAACGGTTCCTCTGGGTGGCCTGTTTGCTTCCTGCAGTGTCTTGTTTGCTGCGAGCTGACACTGTAACTACAGGAGCTGAGGATATAATCCGGTTTTAAAGTAATGCCTTGCTTTATATATAGGGCTGCCTCCAAGTGGAAGTTGGCAGGATTTAAAGGATCACATGCGTGAAGCAGGTGATGTATGTTATGCTGATGTTTTCCGAGATGGCACTGGTGTCGTGGAGTTTGTACGGAAGGAAGATATGACCTACGCTGTGCGAAAACTGGATAACACTAAATTTAGATCTCATGAGGTAGGTTTCATACTTACTTTCTTTGGCCAGAATTGGATACAAGGGGCTTAACAGTAGGATTTGAAGGTAAGGATCATGTGACATTCGTTGTTTGTATACAGAGCAGCTAAATGAGTCTGTGGTCAGTTTGTCAGGAGATAAACTTTAAAACTTTGTCTGTTTTCATGCTGTAGTAAATGATATCTTCAGTCTGTCAGCATGCCTAAAAAGATGGCCCTAAAGCCTAGATTTTTCAATCGAAAGTTCTGTCTATTCAATAGGGAGAAACTGCCTACATCCGTGTTAAAGTTGATGGCCCAAGAAGTCCAAGCTATGGAAGATCTCGGTCACGCAGCCGTAGTCGTAGCAGAAGCCGTAGTCGAAGCAACAGCAGAAGCCGCAGTTATTCCCCAAGAAGAAGCAGAGGATCTCCACGCTACTCTCCCCGCCACAGCAGATCCCGATCTCGTACATAAATGATCACTAGCTCTGATCTTTTTGTAGAACCCCATGTTGTACACAGTTTTCCTTTACTTAGTACAGTCTTTCATTTTTTTTTTAATTCAAACTGTTTTATTCTAATTGGCTGAAGTGTTGAATTGCATTCTTGTGTAAAATCCCTAGTGAGTATTTGCTCCTTAACATCAACATTCCCCTCACGTCTTTGGTAAATTGTATTTTAATTGATGTCAGTCAGGATTGTTTCGATTTAGTTCTAGTTAAATACCAACATTCTTCCAACTGTGGTATTGCTGTGTAAATGTCTCAGTGTTCAGCTATGGTTTATACGAGCTGGGGATGTTGGGATGTTTGTGGCTAACTTGTCTCTTCGGGGGATCTTATATTTTATCTTGCCTTTTCGTGTGTCTTTCTGTAGACATATCTGAAGAGATGGATTAAGAATGCTTTGGATTAAAGGATTGTGGAGCACATGTCAATCATTTTAGGATTGTCAAAAGGAGGATTGAGGAGGATCAGATCAATAATGGAGGCAATGGTATGACTCCAAGTGCTATTGTCACAGATGAACTTGGCAGTATTGACCTTATACTGAGAGACAGGTGGATTGAGCACGTGCACACCTACGTGTCACTTCAGGCGTGTTTTAGTTACCGCAGACTACAATTGCTCTTTTCTTTAAAAACTTCTTTTTTTCCTGGCAATTGTGGCTAATTAACTTGCTTTTGTAATTCTTTATTCCATTCTAGTTTTTTAAAGGAATAACCTGGGACGGGGGTGGGAGTATTGGTTTACTTTGTCATGCAGCATTTGGTTACAAGTGTTAATGTTCTGTAGTATTCGTACACTTGTAGTAGATCAAGGGTATCTTTAAATCAGAGTATAATATCAATACTGCTAAAATCTGCATGTCCTCTGTGTGACTGATACAGCGTTGCTATTTCATTTTTTAAGTATCAGAATGAAAGCAAAAATAGAAAACCTAGTTGGGAATAATTACTTAAGTCTCAGCCCTTCGCCCTCAGACTAATTCACAATTGACTCACTGATAAGTTAAAACTCGGGGTAGTTAATTCTGTTACCTTCCAGCTGGGAGCGTAGCTATAGTTTAGACGTACAGTAGGTGGATAGCTTTAGCAGTAAGCTTTTCCAGTTTCATAAACATTTTTTGCAACCACAAAACCTGTAGCAAACCACCGTACGAGCGATGAGTATGTTGGCATTTTCAGTTGACATATTGTAAATATGACAATGTTTCCTCCAAATGGTAATTAACATTTCGAAAGATTATCTGAGCATCACCATTCAACAGTTTGTTTTGGGGAATTGATAGTTATTAATGTACATCTGTATTAATTGATGGCAAACATAACTGATCATTCCCCAGAATCCTATTTTTTCATTACAGTATCTAACTTTTTGCCTCCTCTTTTTTGGTTTTGCTGGTTATAAAGGTTTGGATTGGAGAGGGCTCACTGGATCCCAATCCTTGGAGCTGGATCATTGGATTCAAATCATAATGTGGATAGGATAGGGAGGCTGAATTACAAGGATTCATGGAGCGGGATCAAATTACCAGGAACATAGGAGTGGATTCCTGCCCCAACCAAACCGCATTCGTGTGGATTTTTTTATTCAACTCAATTGGCTATTCCAAAGATATTTTTTTTCCTATTTTTGACGATTGGAGCCCTTAAGATGCACGATGGAGTTTTTCATTTTTTTGGTAAAAGGAGCAAAGCGAGGACCTGGAGAGGTACGCTGGAGCAATCTCCTTGGAAGGATTCAGCACGAGTAGATGGTAAACGTTAAAGGGGAAAAAGGGGGGTTTGTTTAAAAAGTAAATCGCTAAGTCATTTCTCTAAATTTAAAAACAAATTGGAGTTAAAGATTAAGTAGGTTTTCGATTGGCTATTGCCTTTTTTCTTTGACTAATAAATTTTTTTAAAAAACATGCATGGTTGTCATCATTTGTTGCTAAAAGTCTTGGTCTTTGCTTGCCGCTGTAGCATTGTTAAATCTGCAAGTTTGCAGACAAAAGGCTTCTGTGTTCAACAGAGATGCAGTGTTTTGAAGGAAGCGTGTTGATGTTTGAGCTCTTCCTAAATAAAAGATCACTTCCCTGGGAAATGGGTGGAATTTATTATATGAGTAGGTGAAAAGGGGAAAAGAATTCTCACTGCTCTAAAGAGGATGCTTTGGTACTAATGTTGTTGCTAATGGTACTCAAAGAGATTACAAAGGGAATCATGAATTGGGTTCAGCACTACCTGTGCTTGAAAAATCTTCCTCTTGAAAATAAGCATGGGTGGAACCAGTGTGTGTTACCCCCTGGTGCCTGCAGCCCTGGGGTTGGTGGGCTTGGGGAGGTGAGGAGCAGTACGATTGAGGAGGAGCTGGGCCATGGTGACAGGTCACGCGTGTTGGCACAGAACCGTGGCTGCTGACACGGGGTCATCACAGCTGGAGGCCATGCTGGGAACACGGCACCTTCCCTGGGGGAACATTTTCATGGGTTAACGCAAGCGTGTGGATATTTCTGTGGTCATCTGATGGAATGGCACTGCTTATGTTTGAGTGTGTTTCATTGACAGTGAGTTGGAGAGGGCAGAGCAGGAAGGTGTTTGTGTCTGCCAGGCAGGGAGCTATGCTGAGGAGCATGGGCAGGATGGTGATCAGATTGGTGTGGGAATAGTGTCCTTGTGTCAGTCGTGTACGCTGCTCTGGGTGGATGGCTGTAGGTTGTGGCAGGGTAGTGGAGGAGGGCAGGAGGGTTTCTTTATTGTAAGATGGGGTTTGTGGCTGGGGCAGGATCAGCAGATTTGAGTTGTGAGTGTGGCACTGTGAAGGATGCGGTGTGTAGTGACAGTTACAGAATATCGTTTCTTTGCAGACTGCTGTATTGCCCAGGATGTGTGTATGAGGTGTACTCTCTCCAGAAAAGTTGAAGCCTTGATTGTAAAGTCCTGTATTTAGCGAGGGATGTAAAAGCTCTGTACATATAGAGCAAACATAGATGCTTGAGTGGCTGTGGAATGCTGGCTGGGAAGAGGAGTGAAGAGCTGCAGAGATGAGTGGGAGGAGTTGGGGGAGAGCACAGATGGGGTGGTTTGTGCCAGAGGAGGTTGTTGGTCTGGGTGTGGGACACAGGGGAGCAGAGTGAGGAGTGTTAGGGGTGAGTTATTGCAGCAAGGGGAAGTTTGGCCCAAAAAGCCCCAAACCCTTCTGGGTGTTGATTGGTTCTGTCACCTGTGTGAAATGTGAAGAGTTTTAAAGCAAAGGTTATGAGTGTGCGCAGGGAGGCAAAATCTTTTCTTCTACAAAAGGAAACCTGAAGAGTGTGGTTTGACTGAAGTGCGATGGTATTTGGAGAGGATTGCTTGGTGACTGCAGGGCTGGGGAGAAAGTGCACTTCAGGGGGAGGGAGAGTGATGGAGGCCCCCAGTAAAGGGAGGTTACTGTCACCTTGGAAATAAGAGTCTGGGTCTGACCCAGGGTGTCTGGGCAAGAGCCAGTGATTCTGAGCAAGTTCATAAAAAGCCGGTTAATATGCAGGAGCACTAATTTAAGGGGTGGTTCAAGATATGGGAGTACCTGTGCAAGCTGTGATGGTTAGAGCTACAAGAAGGCTTTAAAAATGTTGGGCTTCGTCCTGGCACTGAGGAATGTGCACAGAGAGGGTCAGAGCTTCGGTGCCAGGCTCTGGTGCCTGCAGCTCAGCTGTGTGAGTTGGGGGTGTTGGGTGATTGTTGGCTTCAGAGATTGTCTGCAGGTGGTTTGCAGCCACAGTAAATATCACCTCGACGAGAGGCCGTTCCTCCCTGTGGGGGAGGGCTCTGAGCTCCGCTGAGGAGGCAGCATCGCCAGCGTTTCTCTGCATTGGGGTTTGTGGACCTTGTCACCTTCATGCAAAGCTCCAGACATCGAGGTTTGAAGACCCAGTGGGGATCGTGCCTCTGCCAGAGGGCTGCTGGTCCTCCCTGCTGAGTGGAGATGCGTTCTTGTTTTGCTCAGAAAATGGAAAGGAATGGAGCTGTCCTGAAGTTCTTTCTTTTGTTTTGGATTCAAGTCACCATGGCAGACAGCCTGCTGGTTCGTGTCCCTGCTGCTCTGCCTCTGCCCCAGCATCGCTGCGCCCAGCCCGTTCTCATCTCCATGTGTACCAGCTGGCGTGTACCTCCTGTTGCTGTTCAGTGCTCGTGTTTGTAAAGCGCTGGGAGATCCTGTAATAAAACTCTTCATGGTGTGGAGTTCTGCTGCATTTCATGCCTCTAGACTTCCCCCCTCCCCACTGGTAAAAATCTCTGCTGTCATCGTACTGATACCAGCCAGGTATGCAGCTGATGGAGCAGGAAAGCCCACTTTGCTAGGTGAACCAAGGCTTTCCCCGAGTGCCTTGGTTTTTAATACCTGGTTCTCAACTGCAGCAGTCAGCGTGGCTCACTATCTTCAGGGGGGAGTATTGTGTTCTGTCATTGATGTAATCGACTTTATGAATAGAGGAATTAATATCTCAGAAACATGCTATAAACTAGCACTAGCGCTAGGAAAAGTTAGGTGGTGGATGTTCTTCTGATGCACTCTGTGTTTCATTACACCACATTTCTGTAAGTTCGTTAACTTTGTTACTGAGATGGTTTGGAGTCAGCTGAGTGTTGGGAGCAGTCACCGCTGCCAGGCACAGCCCAGGGAGCCCCATGCTGCCTTGTCCCCACTTTGTCTTCCTGGGCTGTGGGTGAAAATGAACTGGAGTCAGCACCAGCCTCGCTTCCCGCCTGGGGAACGCTGGCTCCAGGCGCACACCTCAGCAGTCATCTGCTGCGGCTGCTGGGTGAGACTGGCTGCCATTTAATTTAATGGCTTACATAAATTAGTGGAAACGAGTTCTGCTGGAAGGCAGCAGTCAAATCACGTTAGCTGTTCTGCTGGCCCTTGTGCCGGGAATGTATTTTCTAGGATTTAAACAGCTGAAAACCGAGGCATCAAGTGTCTCTTTTTATGAACATGATCTTCCCAAAACATGTTTTCAAGAGTCCATTGGCTCTGAAGAAAATGGAAAGGGGTAGTAAGTGGAAGATGGAAATGCCTGAAAAGCCATTATGAAGGAGAAGTGAGCAACCAAACTTCCTCCCCTGTCCTAAATGGTTTTGGTGTCCATCACAGGGACAGCAGCAGTGGGGTTCTCGGCTGGTTGCAGCCACAGCGTTACCTCCCCAGTGCCACTGTGCTTTAACCCAGCAGTGCTGGCGCGGCTCCCTGCCACCCGCGCACGGGGAATCTGCCTTTTCAGATGGTTCTGTGCTTCCAATAGTGCCGCTTTGTTAGTGTAACTGAGGGGGATTGTGCAATCCCTCCGTCCTGCCCTCCACTGGCGCAGCTGCCTAGCGCAGCACAGCTTGATATTGCCGGCATTGTGCGAGCGGTTTGGGAAGCGCTGCGAGAAAGGAGGGAATCCGTCGTCCTTAATTGCGCATTGTCCTGATAGCAGAGCACTTAATAAACGTAACATTAGTGCTGAAATAGAAATGGTTAGAACAACTTGTGGTTTCTCCTCGAAACCACAGTTTGGAGGGGTTTTTTGTTGTTTGGTTTGGTTTGGTTTTTTTTTTTTTAAGAGAAACTTCTGCTTTAGAACAGCAGTCTCATTCATTGATCTGTTTGTGTTAGCCGTGTCTCAAGATTTCTCACTCCTGATAGCAGCAGGTAGTTTTTAGCTGTACAGCAAAATTAGAGTAATTTCTAGATTGGCTAAAAATAGCTATGGCTTTGGTAAGAGTCCACTGTGCCGAGTGCAGAATAATCCTCGCTGCACCTGCACAGTGTACAGCAGTTTATTCTGAATTGCAGTTGAAGCTATTTCAAATAGCTGAATTTAAAGGGGGAAAAAAAATAAAAGAGAGAGATTCCAGGAAGTTCCCTGTGTAACAAATGTTCCCTAAAATCCCTCTTCAAAGCGCCAAGTGATTCAGACTGCAGAGCCTGGCGTAGCCGCCCACGCTGTGTGCTCCTCGCAGGGCTTTGTCTCAGCCGTGGTCCTGGGCAGTGAGAGGGTCCTGGCTGAGCTCTGCTGTTCATCCCCTCGCAGCTGAAGGGCTGTGTGTATCTGCAACAGTTGTAGGGCTATTAACATAATTTTATGCACTAATTTGTGTAATCATTAAAGAGTTGAGAAGGGCATTGTTCGCATGAGTAATTACCTCTGTATTCTAATAGCTCTAATTCATCCCTTAACTGAGTTTCATATTTTTATGAGTCAACTAATGATTCACGCTTTGGGTATAATTTTTTTTGTCTTTTAACATAACCTGTTTCTCGCATGACTTGCTTGCACCCTGCAAAGCTGATGTCGTGATAGATCCCGATGAGACAGACAGCATGAACCTCTACCTAGGAAGATTTGCTAGCGTGGACCCGGGGATGCTGCAGAGTTGATTCCTTGGCCAGCGGGAGCCTCAGGCAGAGCATCCCCGCTCTGGCGGGGTGGTTAGAAAGTGGGCAACCGTTTGCTTTCTCACCGCCTCGCTGGAGCGGGGATGCTCTGCCCAAGGCTCCCGCCAGTGCTGGATGCTCATCCCCATGGGATCAGCTGAGCAATGCAAATGAATGCACAAAAATTGATTATTTTGGAGACAATCCATAGCTGCCATCTGAGATTAAACAACACCCGGCTCCCAGGGGAAAAAAAAAAAAAGTAAATAGCAAAGAATAAAGAAAATGGGGCACAGGGTTGGCAAAAGCGTAAGCAGGTCCTAGGGGACCATGGACATCTAGCTGGGTATTAATCCCTGCCATTCCCTTCCCCAAAGGATTTCCGAGCTCTTCTCCGCTACTAATCGCAGCAGCCTTGCCGGGAAGGTAATGCAGCATTATCCGCGTTTTCCAGCTGTGGTTGGGGAGGAGGGAGGCAGTCGGCTCGCCCAAGCTTTGCCGTGTGTCAGTGAAAGATCAGGGATTAGCGCTAGGATTTCCTCGCCGGCTCGGCTGCTCTAATTCAGTGGCCGTGTTTTTCCCTAAATGCGCTGACCTTATGTGCCTGCTGCTGTCCATCCCGCGCCCAGGAGGAGCCGGGGCAGATGGTGGGAAGGGGAGTGAGGCAGGAGCGGATGTTTCCCTGCAGTCCTCGGCCCTGCAGGAATTATTACTAAAAATGGTCACTGGTGATTAACCACAGAACCGCGCTGCTAAGTAATTGGTACATGCTCTCATTTCATGAAGTTTTCGAATCAATCTGCGGGTGGTTTTCTGGAGAGCGGCGATTGCTCAAAGGCAAAGTGCTGAGGGCAGCACAGGGCAGGTCTGAAATGTCCCTGCATGGCACAGAAAAAAACCCTGTATATCTGCATTTGTCTCTGTAAATCCCATATAAATCATACGTATGCGTAGAACTGAGGATCTGACGTTAAGCATCATGCCCTGCTGCTGCGCACTCCCCTGGAGTTTCCTCCATGTGCACACTCACAGTGGGCAGTAGCAGAGACAGCTTTTGGGGCAGGAGTAGTAATTTTGCCTGTGCCCGAGGATGGTGGCAAAGCCAGCAGTCTCCTGCCCGTCCCCAGAGCCAGCGCGGCGAGCGGCAGGGAGGGC
>NW_010199231.1:8781-9030 GCF_000695765.1 Mesitornis unicolor
GGCGCAGTGGATGACAGCAGCCGCTTTGTGGGGTGGGGGGAAAAAGTTGTGACGGAGATAACCAAAATAATTACAAAGGGACATGGGGTGCTCGCGGCGCAGGGCAGCT
Source organism: Mesitornis unicolor (assembly GCF_000695765.1). Lineage (NCBI taxonomy): Eukaryota > Metazoa > Chordata > Aves > Mesitornithiformes > Mesitornithidae > Mesitornis > Mesitornis unicolor. The sequence continues at coordinate 8,891 of NW_010199231.1, forward strand.
CAGCCACACAAGGTGCCAAGCAAAGATTAGCCTGGGCACAGCTGAGGACAAGGAGGTGGGGAGAGATAACGCCACTCTCCCGGCGTGCTGCCCGCCGGCGGCAGGGCTAAACATAGCCACAATCCTGGGCCGCGGCTCGC
>NW_010199231.1:9058-13691 GCF_000695765.1 Mesitornis unicolor
ACCAAGCATCTCCCGTGTGGCCGTGGCGTGTGTCGGGCTGTGGGGGAAGCGATGGGGCCGTGGAGGAAGGGAGTCAGTCCTGGAGAAAGCAAAGCTCGGGCTGTAGGGAAGCAGGAATCTGCCTGCAGGGAAGGAGATGGTGCTAGAGTCACGGGGACAGCAATGATGAGGGAGGATGGTGACATCCCAGGGAGGCAGGGAAGGTGTCCCATGCAGAATGGCTGAGGGGGAAAAGTGGGGCACAAGCAGGGAGAGAAGGGTTTGGAGGAAGTGCACAGAGGGGAGCGATGGCTGCGGGGCTTCTGGACACGTGAATGCTTTCACTGGGAACACTTGAAAGCACGGAGCAGCCTCATTTTTCAGCTTTTCCTGCCTGGCAGGCATGGGCATTGCTTGGCTGCTCGGCTCTTGGGGAGTCCTGGGCTGGCGGGAGCTGACACCCGGCTGCATACAGACCCCAGAGTCTTCTTACTGCCAGGACAACTCCACTGCCATGAACTGGATTTTCCAGTTTCCCTCCCCACCTCCTTTCATGTTGCCGCTGCAGCGACGCGCATCTCAAAGTTTGGTGCTGAAAACAAGAAAACAGAGTGGAGCCGCGTTCAGCAATCCCCGCTGAGCCCCGCTAACGAGGCTCCTTCCTTTGAGCAGCTTCTTGCTGCTTCTCCATTGATTGTCATAGTGCCTTTCTGCAGTGATTCAGCCAAGCTGGCTGGTAATTTCCTGATCCTATTTTCCTCTTTTGAAAAGTGGAGCAATCTTTCAGACGCACTAATTACGAGATAGCGATGGCGTTCTCGTCAGCGGCAGCGCTCCCACCGAGCCCTCGGGCAAGCGTGCATGGTGGCCCTGGCACTGCTGCCAAAGGGTGTGGGATAGAGGGAGGGATGCATGGCAGCAGGCTCGCCTGGTAGCCGAGGTGACAACTGTGGCAGCCATCTGATGGGAGATTTCCCTTTCCCTCTTTGGGAAACAGGTCTGCCCACAGCGCCTTCCCCCAAGGGACACGTTTGTCTGGCAGGCGCTGGGCAGAGGGATGTGGTGGGATGTGGTGGGATGCGGTGGGATGCAGTGGGATGCAGAGGGATGCAGAGGGATGCAGTGGGATGCGGTGGGATGCGGTGGGATGCGGTGGGATGCAGAGGGATGCAGAGGGATGCAGTGGGATGCAGTGGGATGTGGTGGGATGCAGAGGGATGCAGTGGGATGTGGTGGGATGTTCTTTGGGAGACATCAAATCATCCCATGGCATGAGTCGGCGGTGCTGCTTCACCCTGTGTTTCCCTGTAATGTATTTTACTGTCTTTTTTTAGCTTCCCTGGTCAGAGAGAGAATCCGAGACTGCAAAGAGAGAAACCAGAGAAGACAAAAACTTGGGAAGCAGCTGGAGAGAAACTGCCTGCGGGGAGCACATTCTCACTAACACAGCTTATTTACACGCTCGAGGGCTCTTCAGCCCCACAGAGCTCAGAAATTCAAAGCCTGCCGCGTCACTCAGGGAGCAGAGCACAAACAGAGAGGGGGCTCCTCTAAAGCTGAAATATTTGATGTTTTCTATTCTTAGCGATGCAAGCGCACGCTCACTGAACGAAATGGGAGCACGGTGCGTCAGCGGGCAGGCAGGGCCCAGGGGAATGCACTATGAGGGTCCCGGGTGAGGAGGGTGCAGGGGCGCAGGCACCTGCCGTAGGGCCGCCTCTCGCCCAGCCCAACTCATCTGCTCCATAACCACAGCAGATGTGCCAACACAGAAAAGTGAATTATGATTTTATCGCTCGCGTCCCACTGCAGGTCCTAACGCATGGTGGGGCTTCTGCAAGGATAACGGGACAAAATGGGTAAGGTTGAGATGGTCCTGCTGAGGTTCCTGGGTTTGTGGAGGGGAGCTGCATCCCCCTGCCCTGCCCGGCTTCCCCAGCAGCAGGACAACTAATGACGCCTGTGCAAATAGGCACTTTATTAACTGTTTCATGGCTGAGTGTGGTAAAGGAAACAGCTCCTCTCCAGACAAGTCACACCATGAAGCGGGTTTGACAAATTGACTGTGGGTATCTCTTTTCTGGAGGCGGACATCCCCTGGGGGCTGCGTGCCAGGGGGCAGGAGGACATGTGAGCTGCCAAGGTCTGCACGGGGCTTTCAGCAGCACCGGCATTGGGCAAGTGCTGAGGAAAAAGGGAGGGAAGATTTCTGTCTGAATAGGCAGCAAAGAGCAGCCTCAGGACAGCAGTAAATGGGCTGCATGGTTCCCAGTGCCCTGGAAATTCTCTTTGCAGGTTCACCGTGGGTACTGGAGCAGCAGCAGGGTGGCTGCTGATGCTATCGCTGTCCCAGCTCGATGACTAAGGGAGCTGGAAGGTATAAATTAAATAACACAACACTTCAAGCCACCTGTTATGTGGGTTTGTCCAAAGCAGCGCTACTTTAATTAAGATGGAGAGTTTACAAATCTAACCTTTGTTTATTCTGCTGTGGGGCATATATAATGTAAATATCTGTTTTCAAATGCTGTGGCTTTTTGTATTTCCAGTTACAATTCTGGGTAAAGGAAAGTTTGTCAGGCTTGGCAGAGACTTGCCCTTTACAAACACAGCTCCTACGAGCTCCTTACCCCCCCGGGGATTCTCCTGGCTCGCATTGCTCCCAGCCCTGCTGCTGGACGTGTCAGGTGTGTGAGCTGGACACTGTTGAGAGGAAAGCAAGCCCCAGCGCTGGGTCCCTTCCTCTGATGTAGTGAGAAGTCTTCCGAATTTTGTTCCCATATCCCCTCTTATTTGTAAAACCAACAAGAACGTGGAGTTCAGCCTCCTACGTGCTCGTCAGGATTTCTTCGATGACTCAGTGATACGCTTGGGTAGTTTTCTTAGCCTTTAATTGCAGTGAGTGTGAGCCCCTAACAAAGCGCGCTCTCCCCAGTCTTCATTAATAAGCATAACAAAAATAACTGACCGACTGGGAGCAAAAATAACCAGGACTGGCGGTGGTATCCCCCTCCCTACGAAGGCAGGTTTCCTCTCCCCACTCTCCTGCAGTCCCTGCTCTGCCGGTGGCAGCGCCAGGGATGAAATAGAGGGCAGGAGAAGGAAACCTGCTGGTGGTGGGACGTGGGGTGGAGGGGGGCAACGCTGCAGCTGGGACAGGCATCTCTGCTGGACTGCCATGGCATGTTGCACGTGCACCAGCAAACCCCTTTGAGTCCTTTTTGTTTGTTTTTCTTAATTCAGAGCTTCTGCAAATAAAGGGTGACATTTTGCATGTGTCCAGCGCTGCCCGGTAGCACCAAGGTGTATCGTGGTGCAGATGGGGGTGGTCAAAAACGAGCAGGCTCCAAGCTCTCTGAAGTGGACTCCCAGAGCCGCGGGTGCCCTCGAGTAGGTTGGGTCCCTCTGTGCAGCCAAGCCCCCTGGGCGCATATTCCCAAACTTTCCTCTGGGGTCACAAGGCCAAGAAACATCTCTTTTCTTCTTTTTTTTGATGCAAACAGATTTTGATGTAATCACTTGGCTTGGGTCCTGGGGTTTCAAGGAAAAAAGCTAGCAGATAGCCAGAGAGGCGTGAAACAACCCTAAGCGCGTCTCTGAACAGAACCACTTTTGTTTTGCAACGCTCGTGGAAAGTGAAGAAACACCCAGGCAGGGCCGAGGAGCAGCGCTGCAGGAGCCAGGTGACTCGCCCAAGACTGCACAAAGCGACAGCTGGGACCCCCGACGAGTCCACTGCTGATGGCTGCTCGGTCTCCACCATCCCACCTCCTCCCTGCTGCAGCAGCATGGCACATGGCTGGGCTTTTGGGACTGATCTTTGCATTATCTGTAACAGGAGACAAGAAAAACCACCCAGCTCTCCCGTAAGGAAGTAGTATGGGAAACTTTGTCGACATGAGCGGTGTTTAACCCCGCTTACCCAGGTCAAGCAGCACAGAAGCCCGCGGCAACGTGGCCGTATTTCTTCACGCACCCGACTGGCAGAGTGTTTTTGGTGAAGTGGGTGCCTCAGCGGCTGAAGCCGTGGACACGCAGCACAGCTGGGCCTGAGCAAAGAGGATTGATCGGAGCTGGAGGGAGGGGGAATAATTAAAAAATAAAGTCCTGTAAGCCTATTCTCACCTTCCTTGGTTCTGAGGAAGACAGCCATGTCTGTGAGCAGAGATCTGGGGTCAAAACACCCATTCTTTTTCCGTGTTTAACCCACTGCTCTTGCGTTTTTCCTGCGCTTGTTAAAAAAACGCCAGACACCCCTCAAATGCCCCCTGTACTCACCCTGTGCCCCAATGTCCTTCCCTGACCCCTGAAAGCAGCGGGGAAGCACGAGGGAGGGGCTCAGGGCCCCATCCTGCCGCCTGTCAGGGATGCGCTTAATGTGTGTAAACACGTAATTAACGGTAAGCATACACTTAATTGCTTGTGGCTTTGATTTGCATTCCGGTGCTGCGCTGAAAAGCATTGTACGAGCAAACCCGGGCAGTTTGCAACTTTTGAGGTGTGCAGGAAGCGGTGCCAGGGAGGGGGTGCTGTGGAAGCCCCCAGATCGCCAGAACCCCGTGAGCCAGGCCGGAGACCGTGCAGGCTGCGAGGTTGGGGCACATCCCTGCTCCGCACCCCAGGAGCCCCGGCCCGGCTGGGTGCGAGGCACGGT
>NW_010199232.1:0-450 GCF_000695765.1 Mesitornis unicolor
CGGTTATCTTGTATGTGCTGTGAGATAGCAAATTTATTGCATATTTTTCATAGGCTTTGTAGTACACACTTCATGGTTTGTATTGATTAGCTTTAGGTTTCCCAATTAAATTTATGGTTATGAAATGGGATCATAGAATCATAGAATCACAGAATCATCCTTAAAGATCAGCTAGTGCCTGGGAAGATCATGGAACAGATCCTCCTAGAAGCTATGTTAAGGCACATGGAGGACAGGGAGGCGATTCAAGAAAGACAGCAACTTAGGGGCAAGTCCTGCCTGACCAACCTAGTGGCTTTCTACAGTGGAGTGACTGCATCAGTGGACAGGGGAAAAGCAGTGGATGTCATCTGTCTAGTTTTCTGCAAGGCCTTTGACACAATCCCCCACAATGTCCTTCTCTCGAAGTTGGGAAGATGTGTATTTGATGGGTGGACTGTTCAGTGGATA
>NW_010199233.1:0-293 GCF_000695765.1 Mesitornis unicolor
GCTTCTCCAGGGGGATACTGTGGGAGACAGTTGATCACCGTGTCCTAAGAATATGCAATCTGAAGACTGTCAGGTAAAAACACTCAAAAAAAATGATGAGACAAACTTGAATTATAAATTGATTCATGGATTGTTTCACACAATTAGCAATTTTCATTTGCTATACAAAGCAAATGAAGGCCTGCATCAAGGATACATCACTGCAGAGCGACCACTGTACTTCTGCACAACACTTACACAAAGCTTCCTGCTGGAGGTGCACACTCTGCAAAATATTTTTGTCTTGTTTCCTG
>NW_010199233.1:324-10055 GCF_000695765.1 Mesitornis unicolor
CCTGCTGAGAAATTAATTTATCTTCTGACCATATTAACAGTTTTTTAAAAAAATATTTCTTTTATCCTGCTCAAAATAATTACAAATAAAAGATCATCTTGAGGAAATGTTTCAACTGATTTAGGGGAAGAAATGTGTAGTCTATTGGAGATTTGAGGTTTTCTCTAATGGAAAATGTCTAATCAAAGCCTCCAATCTGGCAAGAACAAATTATTGACCATGGTTCCTTTGCATATTCATGCATAAAATTCTATTTTGCTCATCATTATTACACTGTTATGGTATGTATACCACCAGAACATACACTTAAATCTTAGCCTCTGCAGGCTCAACCTGCAGTTTAACGCACTCAGATTATGCTACCGCAATAAATGAAAAACCCAGAATGAGTATTTCAGGGGTTAACAACACAGACTTTGAATTTATACTGCTTCTGAGAATATTTTTCATTGCCTCCAATTTGTTGTGATGAGAGATCCATCACCTGATCTGCTGCAGAGAACAGTGCAGAAGGAAAAACAAGGCAAAACATTGATCTAGACAAGAGAAATTATTTTGAAAATTCACAACAATTATTAATCTAGTTTTCTTTTTTACTTTCCCTTTTTCTTTTCTAAGATTTTCCCAGTTGTACTTGAGTGTAACACGCAACATCTAACACTAATAAAATTATACAAACGCTTGGTTAGCATCACTCAAATTGTTTCAAAATGCATAAAAGCTTGAAGACAACTGAAAAAAGTGAGAGCCTTTCAATTCGTTTTAAAGCATGTGTTTTTCTGTTTAGCTGTGTTTCTCTCTTGGAAGTGGCTGTTTCTTTGCTGTAGAGTATGGATGCTGGGTATCATTTTTTCCTACACCATCACTTTTGAATCCCCATCTGAGCAGCAGCCATTCCTCCAAATGCAGGAGTTAAGATCATACCATCACGGCATCAGTGCCATTTCTGTTGTACTGTCACTTTCAGCCATCAAATTCTTCCTAATCTGTATCATCAACTGGAAAACACTACTTTGCATTTATGTGTCTTTTTGTAGTTTTAAGTGCTTATTAATTTGTTTAATCTAAAATCAAATATTACCTTGTTTGTGTAACTACGTACTAAAAAATGAAGAATGCTTCTACCATCATAAAGCTTCTTCTGAACAATGAGAGTTTTTTCCCAGCCACTGCAATCTGGCATCCAATGATCTCTGCAAGTTGCACATTTAATTAGTCTGAGAAACTCATTAAGGTATCGGGAATATTAAGATGATAGCATTGTTCTAAATAGCACTGTGCACAATCTAATATGGCAGATGGCACAGACTGCTGACACCTGTGCTAGTTTGCTATCTTGCTGACAGATACAAACAGTCAGCAGTATAATTGTAAGATACATAATCATAAAAAAGGATTTGAAAATAAAATGCCCATCAAATATTCAGTTTTCTGGATGCCTGTTTGTTCATAAAGAAGCATTTTGTATTCATTCACTGAATTTGAAACATGAGATGCACAGGTTGAGGTTTTGTTTTTATTTCTTTAAATGCCACTTAGGTTTTTATGCACCATTCTACTTAGGAGCCAACCATATTTTTCCCTTCTGTGGAAGTGACAACATAGTGCTGTTGGGGTCAGGGGTAACTTTATTCCTCCTCACCTGAATGCTCGGATGACATACTCACTTTTACTCCTCATTAGTCCAGACTCAGACAGTACTTTCAATGCTCTGGGTGATCAAAAAGGGACAGGCTTTATGATGCCACAGCTTGCAACTACTTTACCTCTACTGATAACGCTGATGTGATGGGAAGTCTTATTTCTCTCTAGCAAATTGTAAGATATTTCAGTTTTTAAAGAGAGATGCAAAACACAACAAAACTTAAAGTTAATCACAGCAAAATGGTATACCTGAAATGATATGAAGTGTAGAGAAAAATTAGATTTAAGTTTTAAGGTTTCTTATTTGGTTTTGATTGAGATAGAAAGTGAAAGATAAGAGATAACTCAGCTATCTCAAGATCCCACAGAATAAATGTTCTGGATTTTTTACATGTTTTAGAAAAAAATTATGTTTTGTTTCCACACATCAGTACTACTAGTTGACAAAAATGTAGTATCCACTCATAGAAAAGCAGGGAGAGATAAAAAAGTATATATATTTGTGTTATATTCTGTTTCTAAAAAGAAGCTTTACAAAAATATTTCTCCAATACCTAACCCCTTGTATACTCAAAAAAGAAAAAATATCTTCCTTATCAAGCCTCCTCAGCATTTCAAAAATACATACTTCCTTTTGATTTGCTTTTAGATAATGTGATAGAAAAATAATAGTTGGCAATATGCCTGCTTACAAAGACTTAGTAAAATTCAGGACTTCCTCAGTTGGCAGAATCTTGTTAGATACCGCTAAGTCATTTATTGAGGAACATGGGGAACTGTCGCTCAGAAGAGTGAGGCAAAAATAATCTCTGATTCCTGGGGTACATTATTCTATCATTCAGGTTATCATCACAGAGAAGAAATAGAGCACTATTCTCATGGAGAACTTTTTGCATTAAAAGGTTTCTCCCCTGGACCATTGGTCTTATCTAGTGAAACTACAATTTTGTGTTTTACCTTGTAAAATCTATTCACATACTTTTACACAGAACTGTTCAAGAAGCTTGGATTGCCGCAGGTAGCTTTGTCAGAAAGTAAATGGCAAACTTTAATGCTGCAAAGTTTGGGGTTTCTTCTTCATTATTGAAATAAGCTTGGATACAATCCACTGATCAATGTTGAAAATGAGTTTTTTGTATTTCCTGGCATAAATATGTCTCATCAGCACTGACATTTTGTACCATAACCCCTAAAGGGCAAAGCATGCCAACAGATGCATGCTGACAGATTTGCAATTATTGGCAACCAATGTAATACCATCATGTTTTGTGAATGACTGCATTTTCAAAAAACTATTTATTTATATATATAGATATATACATACATACAGATGCACACAAACACACACATATAAAGATATATTTATATATCTGTGCCTGCCATTACGTCTTGTGGTGTTAATGCCACATTATCCATTTTTTCAGCCTAATGTTTCATCTTCGCATCAGAGGTTAGGCTTACTAGATTACCATCCTTCTATTATTAAGTATTCTTTCACACCAAGAAAGACACTTTCCCTGCCCTGTTTGTCAGAGAAAGTGTCCTTTAGAGAAGAATAGTCTTACAGGGGACACAGTGATGTACTTACAAGAAAACTAGTGGTGTATTTTTCTTCTGTGAGAAGAAATTAAACAGCTTACAGCACTACAAGTTCTAAGCTTAAGAAAATAAAATGTTATAAAAAATATCAAATTATCCTCTGATACTAGTTTTAATTTTCTGTTACTGCAATACGTATTTATTAAAAGCAGAGATTGTCCATTCAGTTAATAACATATAGGTAATGTTAATCTTGCAACTCAGTTTGCATGATATTACGTTAGTGAGGCATAATTATCCATACCCTATTTGAAGGCTTTTTAAATACATAAGAATTTTTTAAATAAACACATACAAATAAAATAAGTATTTAACATGAAATGTTTTATGAGTTCCAAGCAGATCTTTACAAATATATTGAAAAATTTAAATGAGGCCGAGGTGCGGTCTCTTAATATGAATCTCTTAATTAAGCAAACGAAAAACAATTGGTCAGATGCTATAGAAAGTGTCATAAGTAATGACATATCTCTTCTATTAGACTTCTGACTCTGGACCACAATTTTTTTCCTTTTCCAGGACAAGCCTTATTACACTTTGGCTCAGTAAGTTTTTCTCATGAACTTTCCTCAACATAAAGCATTATTTATTTTGATCAGATACACAGAGGGAAGGAGTGAGAGGGAAGCTGCCAAGAAACTAAGTGAAATCAGAAAAACTTAAACTCTCCCCAGATATAGGTTCCTATTAGTCTTTATACTTAGGGGAAAAGGAGTGAGTCTGAAAGACTGCAGAAGAGCAAAGTGTATGAAGAAAAGAAACATTCTGTTTCTTCTTCAGATACAAAATAAGAGAAGTCACAATTTATCAGTACTCTTCTGAAAATAGTTTAAATGCATATGCTACAGTCAGAGTAGGCAGTTTCTTATCACAAATTTGTGCTGTTTTATTGGATACAACCAAACACAGATGAGATTTTTCCTGCTAGAGTGAATTTGTCAGTTATAACTCAAAATGCAAATGTATCCTGAGAAAGCCATGTCCTTATAATACGACATATTGAAAGACACAGATTGAGGAAGAAAGGCATTTCTTTAAGTATTTACAGATTTGGTTACAAACGATCTGCAGCTTAGAAGCTGGGTGTGCCATCATCATACTTTTCTTCTATCCTTTTGTCAATTTGATATCACATTGTTTGAGGACTTTGAGTTTCGTGGACAAAAAAATTTTCTTCTTAGGAATGGTAGATGTATGAGTTGTCTCCTCTGCTACAGCCTACTTTCCCCACTGTAGGTCCTTAATCCTGAGCAGAGAGCTGCTGGTGGGCCTACCTACGTGGTGCTGCATTTATCATTGTTACAGAAAGTCTTTTCCAGTTGATCACCTTTAAAGAGCAGAATTAATCAGCCAAGGTTGGCTTTTTTTTTTCTATTTTGCCAGCAGTTCTATCAAACTCTTCTAAAACTGGACAAGCAACTGCCTAGTATCAGTGTTTCTCAGCTGTGGACACACATATCAGAGAAAAATCACTGGTGAACAGAGGTTTGATGAAAGAGGTAGAAAAACTTGCCTTACAGGAGAGAAAAAACTTACAAGATTTCAGTTTTGATAAACATCAAAGGAAAATAAAGCCATGAAAGACCAGATAACTCACTACAGTCTAGTCCTACCTATACATTCTTCATCCATAAGATGTGCAGTTATTTTCTTTTTCATGTCGAGATTCTATACTGAATTAGGAATATTCTGTTAGCCTTCAATTTAAAAACTGCATATTCTTTTAAGAAGAATTAAAAGAATGAGAATTTCTAATTTAGCATTATTTTATTTGGGGGTACCATTTAGTCTATCAAGGTTACTTAAATTCACTCAATCCTTAAAAATAATAATAATAAATTATAAGTGACTACCATACTAATGTGGAATTTTTCTTGTGAGAGCTGTTTTGATTATTAGCTGTCCTTCCAATAAAGCTGATTGCAAAAGATGATGTTAGACACATGCTTGAGGTGAGGGCAAAAAACAGCAATATGTTATTTGCCCCATCCTCTGTGACATTTCTTTTATGTGTATAATTCCATTTTGAAATACATTTTAATTCCAGCTTGGTAGACTGGACAGTTAATGCTCAGACATTTGCAACAGAAGGGCACACATTTACATTAGGTTTTGGAATATGAATGGTCCCTAGATAGTCAATTCAATTCTCACACTTCAGTAGGACATTCAGCAAAAGAAGATTCTATTTCAACTTGGGCTTGTAAGAGGGTTTTAGTACTATATTTTGGACTTTTTCTCTGGTCTTCCTACTCTGTTGCCAAATACTCAATTGCATGAGTGACAAAAATCTGAAGACTATTGAAATTTTTTTGTAACAGTTATGGGTGTTACCAAGTTGTCTGTTTTTTTGGTTGTTGTTTGCTTTGGTTTGAGATTTTACTGTACTTATTTGTTTGTTTAATTTTTAAGTTTTTTTTTTTTAAATTCATCTTTTCCCAAGAGTGAGCAGAGATACAACACTGGTTTAGGAATGTATCAATTCAGATCCAATTTGTAGGAAAGACTGACATATCTCTTTCACTTCAGTGACTGTATCAGTGACTGAAGGCTCTACGTTGACTAATTTCTTATGGAAATGTTATAAGACGCTATTATTTGTAGCACTACAGTGTGAGACTTAAAACACTCTCTCCTCCCATCTTTAAAAACGTTTTGCTGTTTGAGCTGCTGCTGCTAGGATGAAGATAGGGCACAAGATATAGAGAGGTAACAATGGCATGCAAATAATCAAGCTGCATCTACCACTGCCATATTTCCCAAAAGAGGTCTCCACTGTGTAAGGCATGTCAGTTTACTATCACATTAGCCAAATTCAAGCAAGGAAAAAGGCTGTAAAACTTACTTTAGCAAATGTAATTTTCATTTCCAAAGAATTACAGTTTTGTGAGCACAATGTCTTTTTCACTTCATGCTTTTAAAACTTCCAGAGCCTGAAAAAGACCTTTTCAGATAATCTGCATCAACCTAAAAGCATGTAGGAATAGCCTACTCGGAAAATGTAGCTCTGAAAACTGTCCTCTGTATTATTTACACATCTGTAAAATTCAACCTGTTATTAAGATCAGTGTTGGTATGACATTGAAATTCTAGGTGTTTGGGTTTTTTTGTTTTGTTTTGTTTTGTTTTAACAGAAAACTGATGAGTTTTGCATTCTACTTTAAATTATATCTTAGCTTCCCAAGACATAATTTCATGTGCCCAACATACAAGAAATGTCCCCCTGCAAGGATATGAAACAAGCTGTATCTTCTCTCAAAAATATACCCCAAAAAAGGCAGAAGTAATGTAGAACACTGAGGGAGCAACACTTTCTCCAAGGTGAGTAAAAACAATTTTTAAGAGGCTCATAATACAGTCAGATTTGATTAAAAACATATAAACAAAATAAATTCCCTCAAAGTCACATGTTTCAAGGAAAGTTTAAGTTTACTTCTTGTCTTTGTTTCAAATATACTAACTTAGGGATTAGATGACATTTATTTTGGTATTGCAAGTATATAGACTTGTATTTTTTGTATCAGACAGATTACAGATTTCAATTGTCTATATCTTTGTAGATTTGGGTATAACATTCTAAATCATATTTTCCAGGTTATCAATAGCAGTATTCAAAGCATCATCTATGTTCATCACTTTGTACTTTGGTTTTCTAATTACAAAATAACGGACAAAACAATACAATAGCTAAATACCAGGGAAATCATTCATAAAAAATCTGAAATAATGCCAGATTCTGTCTCAGATCATTATGTTCCTACCCTATTCCTTCCTACATCACCTTTTTCTGATAATATAGTATTACCAGCCACTGCCGGAACAACACAATGAACACACCTGATGAGGATATGTTTTTTTTAAGGTAATGCATTTGAACCAAAGTAAATTATATGGTTCATCTACCATCTATTTACTTGTTAAGTGATTCAGTGCAAATCCTTTCATGTTTTAATTTTCGTCAAAGTGATGCAGTGGCTGGCTATTCTTTACTTCCAGGGAGTATTTAAATTGAGTCCTACAATTAAATGGTGTGCAGTGCTGATCTCCTGTAAACTAGTTTTTCTGTGTGATTCCAACACGTATGGACACCATTCAAATACCTGGATTGTCACTGGTAAACTAGCATGTGTATATAAAATGATGTGTTTACTCCTGAAAAAGCAGTGGGAATGGTAGAAAAAAATCTTTAAAACACTTAAGTTCAGAGCACAGAACTGTTTCCTGGATGATTTCAAGTCATCTAATCCACCAGTAAAATTTATAGTTTGTACAGGCTTAAAATAATGTTGTGCTATTACAGACTAAATGCATCACTATAATTCAGTCTCAGTTACATATATGTACTTATGTGTACATTTACTCATAGTGATTAAAACAGAAAAAAAGGAGGAAAACACACTTAAGTGCTTGCTTAACACAAAGAAGCAGACAAACTGCTAAGGCACTCAGTGACTTTTGCAATTCATATTCTCTGTAATTAAAAAAAATAAAATTCCTTTTTTCAGTAATTTCAAATTTAACAAATTGGTTATTATATCACCATGTTTGTTTCTGCTTTATCCTTATATGCAGATTATTAATAGCTTATTAACAAGCTGTAAACAGCCATTGTGACAAAATATAAGCAATTTATATAAGGATAGAGCATAAAGTGGGTTGTAACCAGATTTTGGGGAGGTGTGGGAAGATGGGTGAGAGAAGCTTTTCACAACCTATAAAGAACAGACGAGTGAGTGTTGCATATAAAATTAAAATGCAAAGTTTAGTTGGTTATATTATTAGCAGTAGGACTGGTTTTATTTTTTTGACAAAAAGTGGTGAGAATAAAAAAAGCAGCAAAGTAATACAGCCTGAGATTTAGACACTGATATGTATTTTAATGAAAGAATGGTGTGAACCTGAAAGTCAAACCCAGCATCCTTTCAGGGCAAACACTTTAATCTTTCATTGACAGCCAAAGACACATGTGTTAGAGCCTAAAACCAGGATGTTCTCTAATTGTGTCTTCACCCAGGTTGCCACCCAACTGTCTTAAAAATCTGTACCTGTCTCTGATGTTCCACAGAAATACACTTAAATTCCAGAGAAGGATTCAGACTTGCATGACATGTAAAATAAGAGACAAGGGAGTATGGCAGCATTAGTAAGAGACAGAATGGAACCTTTCCTGCAGGCAAAACTTGTTTATAAGATGCTGTCAAGGGAATGGTAGATGTGAGAATTGTGAAAAAATTACTTCTGTTCCACTATTCCTTTTGAAAAGAAAATTAAAACTCTACCTTGTATAATTTCTTCATTGTGCAGTGTCATCTTTTCCCTTTTAAAATAAAAAGTTAAAAACAAAGACCAAAAAATTGCTGATTAAGGTGAAATACAGCAGAACTTTGTAATGAAAGATACCATGATGGAGACCAAAGTCTGGGAAAATTCACTCACATGTTCCACCAGGAAAACAAAGATCAGAGAGTCCAAGAATGAAGTTACTTCATGTAACAAAACATCACAAAATACCTTTTATAATCATTATAACTTGAATAGCCTTGCCCTGAAGATGTACTATACCAATAGCAGTTGGTCTTTAAGTAAAATGGAAGTAAAAGCTCGCATATATTTATTGATCAAACCTGATCAGCTAGCACGTACAGAAGTGCCTCTGCAATCACAAAATAAATGCATAAGATACCTCAGTTACTTTCATCTATCCAATGAATGTACTTTAGAGGTATGACAACATTTAAGAAGAGGATTTGAGGAGCACATCTCTATCCCTGCCCTCTAGGCTGCCCCAAGAAATCAGCTGTAGTCCTCACCTCCATGTAGCTGTTTCCAACTTCATCCAACCAAAGACTGTAGAGGGCAGTTTAAAATGATCTCTAACTGGTGTCTTAAAAAAAAAAATAATCCCCAAACTGTCGCAGTTCAAAGCTGCTACAAACAATGTGAATCATTCTGGTAGGAAAGGGAGATGTCTGCGAGGCAGCTGGGTAAGTACCTGAAGGCTGGTCAGCATGGGCAAAAGCATCCCAACTGTCCTGCTTCCCAGCCAGAAACCCCAAGACTTTAGAGCGCTACATTTGTCTCTTCTCCCTTTATTTCACCCCCTCTTTCCCATCTTTTGACTTATTCTTGTAATTTGCTGCTACAGAGTTAGGTGGCTTTTTTGGAGGTTTTTTGTGTGTGTGTGTGCGCCCGTGTGTGTGTGGGTTTTTTGTTGTTTTGGTTCTAGATTTGGTTTTGTTGTTTTGTTGGGTTTTTTTTTAGGTACCGGGTATATTGAAAGTCTGATTTTAATCAGGCCTTGAAGGCATAGATATACAAATAATTAATTGCATCCTCCCAGCTATCAGGAACATCTTATTTGAAATCTAGACATTGTACCATGCTTGAAAGCAGTTGTGTAATTTACTAATTCTCCTCTGAAACATCAAGCCTTAGAACTTCACAGATGACAATAATGTGATTGAAATCCCTTGTGTGCAAGAAGAAGC
>NW_010199233.1:10086-11387 GCF_000695765.1 Mesitornis unicolor
TGACAGAATTTCCTTTCGTTCTTTGTATCACTTTATTTCCTGTGTCTCCTAGGCAATTTTCCTTTAGCCAAGAGAGGTTCTGTCACTCAGATATGCCTGTGGGACTTGATACAACTTATATTAACTAAAAGGATGGAGAAGGAAATCAGTATTCTTGGAATTGAAAGGGCTAGGTAAGCCACCAAATACAAATCAGTGAATTCAAGTAGAAACAATTTGTGTTATTAGCAGTTAACTGACCTCTCTGAGCCATTAAAAAGAAGTCACAAAGAAGACTGAAGCTCTATTGGACTAATTTCCAGGAACTGTTATTTATATATTATAAGATTATAAGATTTTCATGTTCCAATCTGAGTGCTACTTGATATTTTGTTAATCATACAACTATTTTCTTACCCCTACATTTTTTAATGCAGTTTTTATTCAAGTGAGTTCAGAAAAAGCTTCAGACAGTCCTAAACTGTGAACTGAGATCTTGAAGGGATGTGTGTCTTGGGGATGCCTCAACTCTCAGTGAGAAGAGAAGACTGAGTATGAGAGAGCTAAATTTATACTACTCATTAACAAATCTTGAGCATTGACTTTGTATAATATTAGATATAATACTTTCCCAGATTCTGATCCAGTAAAGTATTGCAATACATGGTAGTTTTAGATGTTTAAGTATTTCTATTAATGTTCATGTTTGTTTTGTATTGGACCAGGGTCATAATCCAGCTCTGTCTATGAATGGATAAACACATATTGCACCTGATATCAAGAGTAAAGAATTTTTTTTAATGGACATACCAAGACCACAGCAACATTTTAGACATCTACTAAGTTTTATTCAAACAAGTTAATAATCCATTTCACTCACAACATTTATAATTCCTCTGTTCTCTCCTCCATTTTAGTGTCGTCCTCCACACATGTGGTACACAGGACACTCTAGCTCCAGAGCCCTCATGCTCTGCTTCTCGATCTGGCAATTCCCATTTATCTTAACTCCCAAGGAAGAAGCCATTTTCCTTCACTTCTCGTCCTCCTCTCCTGAACATAAGGGAAGAGCAGGAGATGGAGCCAGCATTTCCCATGGTAGAGGTGGTTTTGAGCCCAACAGCAGCCCTCACAGTTTGGGGGGCATCCATGGGGGCAGCAGCAAAGTGCAAAGCACAGAAGAAACTAGATTATACCATTTGGAAGCACATAATATTATGCCAGCTCTCTATACTTCATAATAAGAATGGGAATGCTAGTTCGTACTGGCATAATTGAAACAAACTTAACCTGAGTATTTTGCATAACGAGTGCTCTTTCCC
>NW_010199233.1:11418-19131 GCF_000695765.1 Mesitornis unicolor
TGTTAACTCATCTTTATTCCCAGAAGATCCATCCCCTTAGTTGGGCTCACAAATTTCTAGTGTACTAAAATGTAGTAAGTGTAATGAGTTAAAAAGGAATAATTTTATAAAAGGGAATAGATTTGGTTATTCTGGTTAAAACAAGATGAGCAATCATCAGCGGCTTACTTATCTTTTCTTGACATTTTTGAGGATGCCGTCGGAAGTGAAATCAAGATCTCTCTAAGTAAATGCAGAAGCAAAAAATATCTTCTACCACTCATAACCCTCATTAGTTCGTGGAAGAAAGAACTGCCCAGGCATATTAAGCCTATAAACTTGATGCACACAGAAGTACTTGAAGAGAACAATCCCTACTGACTCATGTACAAATGCTGAAAAGTTCAGCAGTGGTCAAAGCCAGCAACTGAATTCCTTCTCCTGTTGAACTTCTCCAAGTGCTTAAAATAAAATGTAAATTGCAAAAGTCATGGCTCTGGATTTGGAGAATACCCTGTTATCTGGCAACATATGCACAATTTGTCTAGACTAACAACTGACAAACAAAGTCCTGCTGCACTGAAACAGGTCATTGCCACAAGAATATGACAGTCTCAATGAAATATCAAAAAAATAGGAAAAGCCTTTCTTCATATGTCCAGGGAGCCACTTCTGTGGAAAGGATACAGTGAAAGCAAGAGATGGCATTAAACAGCAGAGTAATTTAAGTAATGATTTAAGTAAGCATTTGAGATTTGATAGAAGTATTTCATCTTCCTGTTCCTCCTGAATCAAAGCAGGGGATCCTGGCAAGAGCCTTAATCACCAGCTATCCTTCTCTCTTCCTCTCTCTGTCACTTATTTTACAAAGAATGTTGACAGAGGCTTAAAAAAGTACCATTTAACCTCAACAACTTGTGCCTGCTTTTGCTAACCACTACAGCAATGTCTTCCTGCGGAGCTTCATATTTATAAACCTTGTTAATTTCTTTTTTAATTTATTTGGTGAAATTTCCCTCCCTACTGCAGTCCACAGCTCTTAAGAATTCTTAAGTGAAAATAAATGCATAGACAGACCATTTTGGGTTGTATTTGCTAGTAAACTTTCACAACTGGAATTTGGTTTTTTATTATTTTAAAGGATGCTTATTCTTAAGTAAAAGTCACTAATTTATGTGTGAAACCTTAAAAGAAAACCATTAAGTCAATTCACAGTAGTTTAACACTAGTACATGCAATTTCAACACTTCAATATTAATATTAGCCATTAAGAACAGACAGTATTTCTGCCTTTTTATATTTGTGTACTTGCACAGTGGACAAGATGTTTTAATAAACTGCTTTATCTACTATTCTTGTGGCTTCAGAATTAGAGTGAAAATTATGCACCTGATAAAGTGTGTAATAAGACACATTTATGCCTTAGTTTTATTAAGGCATATTTCCCACTGAGCTGAATATTCTGTTTTTCCTTGGAGATAATGTTTCACAACTATCAAGAAAAATATTTATTATGGGCACTATGGTGTATGAACTATCATAATATATACGGTTATTTTCATGTTTCAACCTAAGCCTTTTCCTGTACTTCTTAGTCATAATGTTATTTGCAGATTTGAGGATGCTCCACTTCATAGCAGTCATCAGTCTATACTTAACCCCAGCTTCTTATTTTTCCAGATATGATTGCTCACTCAAGCTCCCTCAGAAAGAGGGAGAGGAATATATTTCTTTCAAATAACATGAATACATTCTGATTGAACAGCAGCAACCACATGACACCTGAAGATGAAAGGATAATCCAATGACTATCTCAAAATATTACAGCATATTTGCCTCATGTTTAATTATCAACTTCAAGCTTTTAAGTCGTAATAGCATCTGCATACATCAGAGCATTGTGCAAACTACTCTCCAGTTTCTTAGGTATTTGCATGAACATATATTGTAGGAAAACTTGTGCCTGTTGTTTTTGCCAAGCTCTGTTTACTTATTGTGCACAAGAAATCATTGTGAGTTTACAAAAACAAGACAACTAAACATTTGTAGCTTTTATGTATGGGCATGCCATTATCTCTTTCCTCTTCATAACTTAAGTTCTCCCTTACACTGTCCGAAAAGCACATGGCAGTAAGCAGGCTTAGAAATCCCAGCTGAAGCTTCAAACATACACCAACTAAGGAGATCCAGAGCATTTTAACTTGAACAGCTAGATAACAGATGAGGACTAAAGTTAATCAATTCTCAGGTAAAGTATTGGAACATCTTGAAGAAGCTATCCTGCTTTCATGCACACATACTATACATACACAGTCTAAAGGAAAGTCCTGTTACATGGAGCAGAGAAAGAAAAAACAGGAAAGACTTTAAGTGAATTATAACTAAAAATCTCGCAAAGATGGCATTCAGTCACAAACTGTTTTTCTCTTCTGCAATAAAGCTAACAGGGGCTTTTCAGCTCTTTGAGAAGACAGAAGAATATAGTTCTTTCCTGCCTAACAAGACTTGCTACTTTTAAACCACATCACAGCAGGAGAAGGCAGAAAAACAAAACAAAACAAAACAAAACAAAACAAACAAAAAACTATGGGAGGGAAGCAAACTTTACAACTGTCCTGTTTGCAATTCAGATTCATCTTCCCTTCTGCTCTACCTAATGTGAGCAGTACGTTTATTGGCAAAAAAATTGTTGAGCAGTCATCCTCTGCCAACTGCTGGCTGGTGAGTGCTGCTGGCAACAGGTACAGCAGGTCAGCTCTGTATCCATCCTGACCCAGGGTGGTGGGATGCCTCCAACTCCTGTGAACCAGACACTTCCCACCCTCTCTTTTTGTGTGTCATCTCCTCCTGATGTAAGAAGGGTGTTTTGTGCTTCTCAGCTATGTTCAGACTTCAGTATTGGCTCACATTCTCAGTATCAGTTCTCTGATGCTAGCTATAGGACAGCCATTGCTCTAAAGAAGCAGAAAAATGATATAACTCCAGATTTCAAATTCTGAGAGGAAAACAGCTAAAACCATTTCCTCAAACAGCTAGCAAAACAGATTTTATCAGAGGTAAAAGATTTCAGAGATTAAGAGATTTAGCAGTATTCAAAACCAAGTCCATAAGACAGATAAGGAAGCTGCTAGGAGTCATAAATGAAATAAATTTATATAATTGCGTTTCATGAGAAACCTATAAAGAAAATATTGTATAACTTTAAAAAGTATGGTTAGGTTGCAGAATGGTTAACCAATAGCCATTTTCACATCTTATCCTCAACAAAACATGCAATCAAGCCAAACAGACTATTCAATTTCTTTCATGATTGCTATCCCTTGATAGTTGCATGCCTGCATATTCAATCAAATGACCGCATCATACTGCATCCTCCTTTTGCTTAACTCCTAGCTATTTGCTAAATTAGATCCACAGAGGCCAGAAACACTTTTTGTTTCAGGTAGTCTGTTTATCATAACTAATTTAAAATGCACTCTCTACTTTTAGATTGTTTTATTTAGATCCTTTCCGTTAAACCAGATGGAAGGCTCTTGAACCCCAAAGTTTGTCTCCAACCTTGTCAGCTTTTCTAATAAAAGATTATATCTCCATCCACAAATTTCCCTCTATTACAGGTTTAGAAAACAAAGCCTACAGCAACACTACTATTGTATCATCACATGTGTTAACAATAATGCTTTCTTATTAACTGTAGACTCTCAATAAATAAGCATATAGATCAAATTTAAGTCTTTGGTATTCTTCTGTCGAAAATGCAATGTTTTCCATAGGTTGGGTTCTTAAATATAGGAGGTTAACTGCACACTAATCTTGCCAGCATTTCTCAATTTCTGGACAGTAACAAATGGTCTATTTCTAATCTTGTTATGAAGTGTAGGGTCATAAAACCCATGATTACACTGCTCTGAAAATTTGCCATAGGCCTGAGGCACTAATCCACTAGGTATATTAGATTAGGTTTCCCTTTTGCAATTGTTCATTTATGCTTTTGACACTGCTTACAGAGTAGGCCTCTGAAATTCATTTTTAATTGCTTACTTTTAGGGTTTCTTTCTTGGTGTGACATGGATCAATCTTGTCATTGTAATGTCAGTAAAGAGAAAATGTCAATTACCTTAGTTTATAGGGAAACATTACTTTTCTGAGACTAGAAACCACTGACATTTAAGCCTAGTAAATAGCCTTGATTTAGAAAATAGAAATAGTAATGGATGTGTCATATTATATAGGTGACCTTAGCTGGAGCTTATTTTGGTAGAAAATTTAAGGAGGAGGTAAAGAATCATGTCTTGTTTCCCCTTTCCTACATTAACTGTTTTAATTATCTGGGTGGAACAACTTCTGTATCTAGCTAGTATAAAACAGTTTATTTTAACTAAATTTAAAAATGGGGTGAGCTGTTACACAGATGACATATTGGTCTTACCAGAGGTCCATGTGGCGATATAAATTACCTGACTGCTTAAATGTAGCCCTTTTAAAACAAAGGAGCAATGTTGAAGTAACAGGCCAACAAGAGAATAAGTGATCAGGCATGCAGATGATAATGCCTAAAAGACAGACCTACAGAAAAGTCCTATTGGATACCAAAACCACAGGACAACAAAGTGACTTCTAACTATTCCTTACTGGTCTAGTTAAACCAATACAAAGTAACGTTGTTCTCAAGAGAGATTGTGGAATGGGGTTGGAAGGGACCTCTGGAGGTCATCTTGTGCAATGTCTCTGTTCAAGCAGGGCTACCTAGAGCAGATTGCTCAGGACCATGCCCAGGCAGACTGTGAACATGACCAAGCAGGGAGACTCCACCACCTCCCTGGGCAACCCATGTCAGTGCTTGGTCACCTTCACAGCAAAAAGAGCATTTCCTGATGTTCAGAGGTAACCTCTTGTAATGAAGGGGTGAGGAAAGCTCCATCCCTGCAGAGCAGTCTAGAATTATGGGCATTCAATAGCATAGTGGGTGAGCCTGGTGAAAATACAGGAATCACTTTTCTGGGACTGAAATGTGACATATGCATAAGGAGCATTGTATAGACTAAGGAATATTTTTAAGAAAGCATTTCTTCTAACAGATCACGCATTTCCTTCCTTTAAAGTGAGTTTGCTTATTTTCTATAAATAAGGTAATTCACCTATCAAATTCCAACCTGTTATTTAAATTGCAATGTGTATATATAATTTCTAACAATTTGATTATTTTATGTCCATTCTGTTCCAGAAAATAATCTATTTTCTAGTGTGTGCCTCAAATATCCCAAGGTAGTCATAGTTGGAGAAAAAAATTTATAACATTGTTCTTTCAGTAAGTGGGAGTTTTTGAAAGCTACAATTTGTCTGTAGCAGACTTTGAGATATTCTATAGATTAATTTCTACACAATTTCTTTCCTCAAACCGAATTTAATATCTTAAAGTGTTAAAAATACTAAATTTGGAAGCCAATGGAGATATACTACTAAAACTCAAACGTTTGACAGTGTACACTTTATATTTTAAATATTCTTGAAATTCCACTGAAATTTTGAAGAAAAGTGACTGACACTTTTTAAATACTCTAGTGTTAAGTAATCACCTGAAGGGAATGACTGATACAGGTGTAAATTACAAGTAACCAAGCTGCGTGTACACGTGTCCTGGCAAAGTGGCTCCTCTGCCTTTCTGGCTTTCATGAGAAGTATTTAAATCAAAAGGTTTCAATTAATAATTTAATCAGGAACAAACAAGTGAAAAAACTCTATATCAACTCAATTACAAAATTCTCAGCTAGCTCTAGTTACAATACAGTGATATGAAACATTTAATTGTAAATTAGAATTACAGGAAATGGATGACAAATGCTTGAAGGCACTTTATAAAGGTAGGTCTTCGCATTTTAACACTGAAGATGCCTCAAAATTTTCTCAGAACACTCACAGAAAAAAAGGTTACGAAGCCAGAATGTGGAAAAGGATCATTACCGAATACAGAACAGTATGATTATGTATATTTAAGATATTAACATACTGTGTTTTTTCTCCCCAAGACTCAGTAAAAATTAGTATTAGGTCTTGAGAAGGAAAGAAAAATAAAGAATTTAATAATGCCTTTGGAGAAAAGAAGATTAAGCAGGTAATCCAAACTAGGAAAAAGTGATGCTTAAGACAAGATTAGAGTTGCTTTTTACAATTTAATCTGAATTCAAATTTCAACATGTTGCTTAGAAAGCATAAAAAAAGGGAAAATGAAAGCATTTCAGTTTACTTGAGATTCAGGAGTTGCTCCAATAACTATAAATATAGAAATCCTAATTACTGCTAGACATTTATTTGAGGGTAGTGTACAAAGGTTTGCTCTTTCTCTAGGATGTAGCTTTGCTATGTGCTGTTAAACTTAGTAAAAGTTTTATTTTGCATCAAATTCAAGTTTTGTATTACTAAATTTCATGACACTGCCTGAGAGACTGGAAGAGTTGCCAAAGCTCTCTGTACACCAAAAAAGCCAGCTGATTTTAAACTAACAGGCAGGTCAAAGCAGAATCATTTAATGTTAGATGAATATTAATAATATTTCAAATTATCAGTCCCTGGAAGTTTTAGAAAGCATAGATACTAAAAAAAAAATGTTAGAAAAACACAACCTGCTGAGAAAATACACCCTCTGGCCTATTTTCTTCTCTTATCCCACCCACCCTCCAAAGATATATAGCTGCTTTGAAGTTATTAGAAGACTCAACCAGGGAGCAAAATTTCGTTGATTAGATCTTCAGCAATCACCCTTTTAAAAATCCTATGCTAAAAACACAAATAGATACCCAGATCTAACTTTGATCTAACTACACAGTTAGGTACCAAAGAGAAATCAACATAAATACCAGTAATAAATAAAATCTCCCAATAAAGTAAAAATCCAAAGGGAAAAGAAAAGCTTTTTTTAAATCACTAGTTCCACAAGTGATAAATCAGATATCACTGCAGCATTAAGCAGCCTCCAAGAGTTTGGTCCCTGCAGACAGAAGCCAAGGAGCAGTAAGAGATTTTATACAGGAACTATAAAATGGATGTTATAAACATGGCTATGGTCATACTGTACTAGCTGAGGATAATTTCATTCCAAGAGCATCCTTGAAAATCCATACAGCTGGATATTTTATGGGAAGCCAAACATGCCTGTGTTTAAAGGGAGAGGCTTTAAAAGCACTTTGTAAAAGAAAAATAATAGTCACAAAGTCATATGGGTTTTCAGTCTTGAGGGGTATACAAAAGGTCATTATTTCCTATCAGAGACACAGATAAGTACGTTTCCTCTCCACACACTGTTCTCAGCATCCCAGTTCTAGAAAGATATCCTCTGTCTTGGAAGGACTCAAACAAGAAAAAAAAAATATTGCATTGGAGATAATGAAATATACAGAGAATAATTAAAGGCGAGAGAAAGTGACAATAATATTGCTGTTCAGAAGTATCTGAAGTATATAAAGAAAAACAAACAGACAAAAAAGACAAAAATTGCCAAGGAAACAAGGCCTATATACTACAACAATGGCATGAAGACAGGTTAAAGAAAAATTTAAGAACAGTACCAGGAAAAACTGCATAAAAGAGTTTCCCAAATGAAAATGTGAAAGCTTTGTCACTTCAATAACTTAAAAATTGTATGGAGAAACCATATGAGCATAAATTGTTGGAAGAATCCAAGTGGCACAGACTAATACACAATGGACTACTGTAGAGAGAGAGAAAAAGTTAGTCACA
>NW_010199234.1:0-43952 GCF_000695765.1 Mesitornis unicolor
CGGCTGCGCGGGGGCCGACTCCCCAGCATTGTGTGTATGTGTGTGTATATATGTATGTAAATATATAGATACATGCCAGAGAAGAGAAAGAACTCTTTTTAATGTGAAAAGAAGGTTATTATTTAAGCCACCGTGTTGAGAAGACAGATTTAAGGGCAAATATATTTCCTTTTTAACTTTATTTTTATATGCAGCCCATGGCAGTCATTTTCTACCATGAACAGCCTTGGCAGGTACTGAGCGTTACTTCGGAGCCTGTTTTACAGGACAAAGGATCCGCTGCCTTGAAGACCTGAGCTGACTGTGGTGTGGACTTTGGCACTACAGTCTTTAGAGGAGACTGGGACAAATGGCAGTCGAAACTTTGCTGACTAACTGCGTGCTTCACACAGGATCCAAATCTGAGTGTGAAACCACTCTCCGACTAGGGGAGAATAAGTCTGGCATCTAAGAAGGAGTATTAATTGTAGCCGTGTTCAGTTTGAGGCATGCAAAGGGAAGAAGGGAATCTTTTTTGCAGATGACTCTGATAACACTGTACTTGATTTGCAACACTTGATTTTTAATTTCTCAACACCCCCAGTAATAGATACTGTAGAAGAACAACCTTTTGGTGGCAGATGTCTGTGTATAATTTTATGAGATAGAAGGTGGGGTGAAAAGTATCCTTGTTTGGCTGAAAGGGTAGAAAGTCACGGTCGGTAGTTTTTCCAAGACGCTTGTTTCTGCCTTTGTAGCAGAAGTGTCTGCTGCAGTAGCAGCAGTTATGTAGGATGCAGTCACTGATGTGCAGAATCTGATGGTTTAGGTGGTTTATGAATCGGTGCTTGATGTTGCATGTGGGAAGCGTACGTGTGCCCGTGTTCTGTTCTGCCACTGGGCCTTGGGAACAGTAACCTCTGGTAGATGGGCAATGACGAGCAGTACTTGGGGCACAGTTGGTGGGTAAATGGACCTCTAGCAGAGACGCTAGGTAAAAGAAGCAGACATGTGATTCAACAGTGATAAGAATGAGGGTGGCTGGTCAGACTGAAGGCTCTCCTGCAGCCTGGTGTGCCATCTCTGACAGACTTCTTAACATCTGTAGTGTGTTTATAATGTTAAAGTCATATCACAATACCATTTGGTAAAATGTAATAATACTAAACTTTTTTTAGCCGTGTTTATCTTGAGTGATTTTAAAAAGTGGCCCGGTTGTTGATTGTATTTCTAGCAGATTAAGGGCGTTAGCATCTTCAGGCATAAAGGCAGTGGTAAAACTGTCAGAGGTTGCTGTGTTCTTTTTTCATTGTTTTCACTCCTTTCTGTAGATTTACCCTCTTTGGCAATGTGAAAACAAACAAACAGCAAATGACCCCAGAGCTCCACTTGCATTTTGGTAATGCGATTCTTAGTGGGCTCCTTATGCGAAGTGTTTTAACAACAGCCCCTAGTGTTCTAGAAGCAAGTCTGGGTTTGGCCTACTCACCTTTCTGAAACTTCTTTCTGGTTCTGAAAAGTTCTTATCAGAACCAAACTCCTTAACTCGTTTGAAGTATTTTGGTTCTTGTAAATTCTTCTAGCTAGTTAATTCTTGAAATTGCATTTAATACTTTTCTGAAAGGGATAGCAGAGTAGCCAGTGGCTCCCGGGGGAGGTGGCAGCAGGTGCAGCTGGTTATAAACTTTTTGCTCCATCTGGTGACATTAATTTAATGAAGGCTGATAGACTCTTGGATGAGGTTATTATTGTCCATGTTCTTTTAATTCTTTGGGTTTTATTTCTTCTGCTAATTTTAGAATAAACTAAAATAACAGACTATATCATATAGGCTATATCATATAATTCAAAGAGATTGTGGAAACAATATGAAGGTGAATTTAACAGTCTGTGTGGTCATGAGAGGTCTGAAAGAGAGAAAGAACTCAAGAATCCTTATGTTTTATTTGATGCAGTACACGGATGAGATTCATAATCTGTGTCCTACAAAGCCTATCTCCTTTTGGTTGATAATGCATTAGTCCCTTTTCCCCTTCTTGCTTCCTGTCTTCTCAGGGTTTCTAGGCTGCCTCTTGAATCTCTTGATGTTTTGATGAAAACAAAACTCTTCTTTTAAAATACAGGGAGACTAACACGATTAGGATATTTTCAAGCTGCTGTCTAAATAGGTGATTTAAACTTGTCTGACTCTCAGTCATATAGAATAATTTAATTAGAATATTAAGTTTTGGTCGTATTTCATCATGTGTTATAACTCCTGTTGTAAAAATTCATGGAACTTGGATTGACCCTACAGTCAATTCTGTCTCTTGTTATGTCCCAGACATAGTAACTGCATGTGCTTAAGAGAAGATGGCTTATAATTCAAATAAAAAGCCTATGTGCTTGTTAAAATTAAGTGATGTTTTAATATTCCAAACATTTAATATGACAAAATGTGACAGAATTGGTAGACCAATGCCACTTCGCAGTACACTGATGTACTGTTTCTAGGAAACGTGGGAGGAAGATACTGTAACTTCCTTTTTAGCACAATTTATAACATTTATTTGGGAAAATGTTTGGCTGCCTGCATGACCAAAATCTTGAGTGAATAAATGAAAAACTTGAGTATTTAGATTTCATCAATAAAAGGAGTTCAGCTATGTATCTGTTTGTGCAGATTACCGCATAGCTGGATTTCCAAATTTCTAGACCGGGAATACTGTTGGGTTTGTTTAATCTGAATTCATTTTGCTTTTGTATTATAAGGTGGCCCTGACATACTACTACCGATTTAACAGAGTAGCTTTAGCTCAGCTAAGCTTTTCTGAAGTCCACTTATCTACTGTAGCTGTCCTGATTGTTACTGTTCTTCATTCAGGGCAAGGTTGTTGTTGCATTATTTACAGTCAGTTGATAAAACAGTACTAAAAAACATAATCTAGATTTAGCCACAGATAGACCCTTTGCCTTTTTGTTGCGTGGATCTTCACTTGGTTGATGGCCAGACTTTATTTCTGCTAATATTCTACTATGCTGAACAAACAATGGTTTTCAAAGTTATAAGCAAGTACAAACTATTTCTGTACTCCTGCAAGCTAACTTTGTGGGGTGTCTCTGTACTATGGATGCCAGCAAACGCTACCCTGTGATACATGACTATGCAGAAAAGTTCATTTCTTGCCCTGGCTCTGCAGTTCAGTGAGGTAAATGATATTATCTTCATCCAAGGAATATTCAAAACTTGTGAGTGCTTTACCACAGTTTCAACTTCAGGTATTCCTCCTAAGTTTGACCCCTTCTATCGAAGTTAGACTTTCGTGTAAATAATGCTTGAGTAGCTGGGCCTGTGTAGTAAAGTCCTTGACCTTGTCCGTGTGCCTTTTAAGGAGATGTCCCATGACGTTGAGCACTGCAGTTGATTTTTACTTTATGTGAGAACATAAAATGTTTCTCTAGCATTTCTTATTCTAGTTTAAGAGTTTCCTGGTAGAAATCATCTGTTCTACTTCAGTACTTTTCAAAGTCACATGCATAGGCAGAGAGGTTCTTGAAAAGTGACGTTATGAGGGAAATAGATAAAACCAAACCCCTCCAACAAACAAGTGGTCCAACGCAGGGTGCACGTGAGCCGATTCAGACAAGTAGGTCCTTTGGTAGCACCAATATGCTGAATTCCTAACAGGCAGTTTCAGGTGCAGCAGATGATGACACTGTTGGGAGCTGATAACGCCTACTCAGTGCATGATGCATGTAATTTTCAATGAGGAGGTGTAAATATAAAGATACCTGGTGCATGTTACAGCTATGAGATAGGGAAGTCAGGAAACAAGGAAAAACACTGTTTAAAGGGACAGAGACAGTTTGCCCTTTTTAAGGAAAACTGTTTCTGTTTTCTGCACTATTGGAGGAACTAGCATGCCCTGGGAAAAAAAAAGCCAGTCACTCTGGATAGTAGGAAGCATGGCATGGACATACTCTAATTACTTAGCAAAACACTAACCCAGTTGAGTTGACATGTAAAACAACGTTGCCGTGTGTTCAGGAAGCCTGCTGAAGCACCTGGCTTTATGAAGGGGCTTGAGAGGCAGGCTGTGGTGCTGGACCCAGGCTGGTTTCTTGTGTTGCAGTCTGCCAGCGACTGCCAGGAGTCCCATGAAGACTGCTGCTGGAGCGCTTGAGGGGCTCTGCAAAGGCTGGCATGAGCGCACGAAGGCTGACTCTGGTCTGGCTGTTTGCTTTACAGGTGCTTAGCTGTGTTTGCTGCTTGTTCTCCAACATGCTGCATCCCGGGAACAAAGTGTGACATGCAGAAGGCTTTCCATTGTAAGGCACCAAGGCCTTCCCAAAAACTTAAACCTGTAAAGCCAACACTAAACTTTTCTGCACACATTGTAATATCCCCTCCTAATATTCTTCATGCTATGTGCAATACTGCTCATGGGTATAGCAGGAAAGCCTCTCAGAGCTAGTCTTTATTAAGGTGAAATCTGAGTCCATGTTTTAAAGCCTGTCCACATGCTGCATCTGGAAAATATTTTACTACTTTGCCTGCTCCTCACAAGCTACTTCGTGTAGTAGTAGGTAGTAGAGTCCTTTGAACTTGCGTGCAAGCATTTCTGCTAAAGCAATTTATGCTTTTACCTCTCTGTGAACCTTAGAGTGTAGTGCTAGCAATTTGTTAAAAGTCCCCGAGGCAAGAAGAGAACGCTGGGCTCTTGTGCTTGCGTAACCTGCAAGACTGAACTGAGTTGTGTGCGGGCATCAGGGAAATAATAAAAGGTATGTAAGTTGATGCTTTGGGGTATGACTGAAGGAAAAATGCATGTATTGAATATATCAGACTTATGTGCATCACAGTATTATGCAGTACAGCACTATATGGGAAAACAAATTAGCTTGTACATCAGCATGCCACAGTGCAACCTGGTTCAAAATACTGGCTTAAGTCCTGGGAACAGCGTAGCTACACCAGTTTAATTAGGCATGCATTGAACACCCCTAAAATGTGGCTGTTCTGCTGTTACTGCAGAGCTAGCTCATTTCAAGCTGCTGTGAGAGCCTCCATGTGGTGTTGCGGTGTGGCCATACCTGATATTTCTGACAGCGTGTACTAATAGTGGTGCTCTGTGGTTGGGAGGAAGAAGAGGCTGCTCAACGAGGTGAGCATTTTTGTTAAATTCAACCTGTTTCATTTTCTATTTCTTTTCAAATGTTCCTTTTAGAAACAAAGGTGCTTTGTTTTTTTTTCTTTCCATAGCTCCTCGTTCTTTTGTAGTTTGTGACCTAGGCTAAAACCAGCAGTTTTCTAAACAGTAAATGTGTAGGTAACTGGTTTGATTACAGTCCTAGCAGTACCTTTTACATACAGACTTAATCCAGGATCACATTTGGTTTGTTTATTGACTTTCTCAGGATAAATGTCAACTTTTTATAGTTCTCAGCTTCTGCATTAAGGTCTTAAGCATTTGATGAAAAGCTTCCTGCAGTGTTTCTCTTGTTACTGTGTTCACTTGCAGGCATGACGATGGTTAACCACCAGAGTACGCTGTGAAGTGACAGCCTGAACACAGGGTCCCCTTCCCGTGCCTGTGCTCAGACCAGGGTCAAGAGCCACTTTCCTGATCCAAAACACTTCATGCAGTCTTGTAATACTTTCAGGCAGCAGTAACTTCACTGCTTTTGCAGGGTCCTCTGGTATTGCATGTTGATCTTTTTTTTCCAATGGATGAAATATTAGAAAAATACTTATACTGAATTGAACAAACTCTAAAACAAATTATTATATGGTTAAATTCCATTCTGCCAGTCAGCATGCAGTCTCCTTGTGTCTTCTAGATTCCTCAGACAGTATTACACGTGTCAGTACCTCTTGTCATCCTCCCTCCATGGCGAGCTTTCATTTCTCCTCGGTTACTGTTGAGGACTCAGTGCTTGGTTGTAATAAAGACAAGCTTTTACTCCTCAGATTTAGTAGGATTGCTCCAGTCTCCCAAAGGCAGACATTGGTGTCTAGGAAGCACTTAAAAATCACTTTTCAGATTTGAATATCTGACAGTGGGTTTCATCAACCATTACAGTAAAGGACAAGCATGATTTCCAAGCATTCAGGAGGAGATTGTGCTGTAAATGCTATTTCTGTCTGATGGGTAACAACCTTCCATCTGAAGGGAAGGTAACAGGCAAGAGTCCTTGAGAATTCTGTTTTGAAACGTCACTTTTGGCTGATGAACCTGCTGAAGGCTTTTGGATAGATTTTGGAATACGGTAGCTGACTATCTGCATGATGGCTTAATGTAGAAATAACAAACCCACCCAAAATACAGATTCTGTCAGCACATTTGTGAGGTGCTGTGCATTCAGATGTGCATCAGGTGTGGTTTAAAAGATTCACAGATCTTGCGTATCAGCATTAAAAGGTAGTTCATGCATATTTCAAGCTATTAAAGTAGCCCCCAGCTGTAAATTGTCTGTATGAAAGCAGTCTGTCTGCCTCACAGCAGCTGGGTTTGGGAAGTTTGCAGGTGATAGTGGAAAAAAAAAAAAAGCTGTTGCACAGCATGTTTCATATGCAGCACTGGTGTAACTCAGTAGGGATCCCCACAAAAAATATCCGGAACAAATTTGAGCCTTTGCAGCCACTGCTTATCAGCTGGTGTTGGCAATTGAGGTCCTCTCCCAAGCCAACGCTTGAGTCTCAGAATGGCATCCAGGGGATGAAGTTGTTCCCCAAAAAGCCCTTCTGAAACAGTAGTGTGCCTGTTTTGACATGCTCATCTGGTGTGTCTCCACCTGTGAGTGGTGAACAGGCAGGGAGCAGGAAATCATTGCAAGAGCTGTAGTTGTTGCTGCTACCACAACTTTCATATTCTTCTCATTAATGCAATGGTGGCTTCTGAAGCTGCAACTGCCCACGCAGTTGTGCCATAAACCTCCCACTCTGTAACAGACGGACACATCTGTTCCTTAACTCTGTACTTTTGGAAGTGGTATTGGCATCCAGAAAAGTGGCAGGTTGTGGAAGAAGAGGATTCATGGGCTTTGTTATGGGTGCAGGAGTGGAATGTGGAGACTTAGAGGTGGTTTTCTCATTCACGTTGCATTTTATGATCGCGTTGTGTAACGGTGGCAGAAAGGTTGGGACGTTTGCCTGTGAGGTTACAAGGGTAGTTTTGGGGAGAACTTCTCTGTTGCACCAGGTGGAAGCACAGATCTGTAGCAAAAACTCGTTCTTGGCTCTTCATCATAGACAGCATGGGCATGTTTTGCTGATTGTTACAAAAGTACTCTGTTCACTTTAAGTTCGGCATGTGTGTTGCAGCAGCAGTGCTATTACTGCCTGTTTGGAAGGATTGTCGCTTTGGGATTTCAGATTTATGTCAAGGTCTTTAAAGATAGTATTTGATGTATTTTAATTTTTCAGGTCAAAATGAGAGTTTATCCTTTCATTCTGTTGTCTTTGTGTGGTACAGAGGCTCTATGTTTTTGTCCTTGTGCACATTTACGTTGGTGCTACCAGTAGTAGTGCGCAGTATAAGTTGGTAGTACGTTTCCATCCTGCTCATGGCTGCAAATCCACTGGACTAGAATTTTGCTTTCTAAATTTTACCTTTACATTCTAAGTAAGGAATTTGACTTGGATGCCAGAATGCCCAACTGTGCAGTGTCTGGGTTTGCTAGTCATTTTGGGTCTATATTGGTGAAGCCACCCCACAGCAGTGGGAGGGTTGCTACTTCACGGGTGACCTCACGCAGTCCTTGATAAGGATCTCTATGCTGTTGAGGAGTAAAGCAAACTACTGCATTGTACAGTGAAACACTTGGGAAAAAACCATTTCAGGAGATGCGTTATTATCTGGAAGAGTTTCTTTCTCAAGTTTACTGGACAAGAACAAACTTTTCAACCATGGTGACATTT
Source organism: Mesitornis unicolor (assembly GCF_000695765.1). Taxonomy (NCBI): domain Eukaryota; kingdom Metazoa; phylum Chordata; class Aves; order Mesitornithiformes; family Mesitornithidae; genus Mesitornis; species Mesitornis unicolor. Next base: position 7,880 of record NW_010199234.1, read on the forward strand.
TGAGAAGCTTGAGAGTAGAAGTTTCCGTTACTCATGTGATGTTCGCTGTGGGTGACTGTCACATTAATGGGTTAGTTACTTCTGTGGTTTTTCACTCGGTGACATGCTTAAAAATAAGTACTTTTTCTCTCTAACAGGGTTTGGAGTGTCTAAGCTGAAAGCTGAAAGGAGGCTCGTAATAAAAATGTGTGTTCACACTTTTGGAGTAAACAGATAAGGTTCTGTTGGTTGGTTATTTTTGAATGCATTCAAATTAGGAATGAACTTGGTAGGATAAAGTAGTTCATGTGTGTATTACCTGTAATGTAAAAATGATCTAATGATATGAAAATTTTAGGAAAATTAAATATAAATATAAAAATGTAAATACATCATCATGGTGGGAAATCTAGTGATTTGCTTGTCATGTTTTTTTTTTTTGGTAATGTGATCCATATGTGAAAATTACTATAGCATTAATGACTTCTTGTAAAAATTTATTTAAACTCATGAAATAATGTATTTGATAATAAAATACCAAGGTTTATCAAGCTTTGGTTTGGAAGTGTCTACTGCTGTGACTATTGCTATTGTTCTGATTTAGGCTATACTTTCAAGTATCCATTGTAGTCTGGTTATTGAAGAATGTTAACTAAGACAGCATTGGTTGAACTTTGAAGTGAATGTGTGCGTGCATTGTGTGCACAGTAACTTTCAGGCAGCTCCAGCTTCTTTTTTCCCCGAGCGTTCTACTGTACTCTGTAACTAAGTCAGAGGAATGAATAATTTAAAAAATGGGCATCTAAAGACTACAGATCTTAGTTTTGGAGAGAAAAAAAATACAGACATAGATATTCAATTGAAAAGTGGATAGTTTTCTTGCATTAAAAAAAATCAACCAGGCTTTCTGCCCTCCTAATATGTCTCACAAGGAAAACCTAATCATGGAAGTAGAGCTTATGGTTAGCAGAGTAATGTCAACCTGTGCTGATCCAAGCCATTGCCTAATTTCTATAGGAGGATAGTTGCTCAGGCATTAATTCCTTCTCTGGAGACATTCAAAACCCAGCTGGACTTGTTCCTGTGTGACCTAGTCAAGGTGATCCTGCTCTGGCAGGGGGGTTGGACTGGTTGGTCTCCAGAGGTCCCTTCCAACCCCTACCATGCTGTGATTCTGTGAAAGTGAGTTTGTACATAATGAACTCAAAGGTATAGATTGCCGACTGAAAGAGGAGTTTTAAGTATAAGTTTGTTACAATACACATAGGGAAATATGTTTTCTTCACCTGGTGAACGTCAGAATACTGCAGGCTTCAGGGTGATGTGAGTTGAGAACAGCTAACGGTGCCCATCTTGATGTCATCAGGTAGTACTTGGATGAGGATCATGCTTAAATTATGTAGTAAGAACTGTGCTTTTGATGGCAGTGGAGTTGTGCCATGATTAAAATTTCCCTTTGTTAGCAGTTCACTCTCTTTTAGTGTGCAGCAGATCTTGACAGAATCATTTATGGTAGCCAGTTTATCTGGATACGTACTAAACGTTTCCTGTATTGCACTTTTTTAATGCAGTTTTGTTCTCACTGTGCTCCTGCTCTTTACTTCCCGTTAGTACTTTTAAAGCAGTCTTATTGCTTCTTTTCTTGTCGAAGAACAATGACAACACATCTACAGATTTCGTAATACCCTGCAAAAAAGCAGTTGTTTGAAACTCAGTAGGTTCCGTGCTATAAGTGGGGTGTTTGGGAAGGAAATAGATGTGAATAAAGTTGCATGTGTGAAAAGGGGAAAAGACACAGAAGAAATAATATTTCCGAGTTTCTGTATTGGCTTGAATTGTTGGGCAAGAGTTTGTGTTTTGTTGCATCAGCTCCAACAGCTCAGGGTAAATTGCTGGGTATGCTCCTGCTGGGTGTCCCACTTGACAGCATTTAGTAAATGTGTATTGCAGGTTTCTCTCTTTGCTGCTTGCTTTCTTCTGAGTGTCCTTTCTGAAAGTCATGCTGCTAGGAGGAAAGAAGTTCTGATTTCACAAAAGTCCTGATGTTATTAATATCTTTATTATTAATTGTAATGATGGAATGAAAGAAAGGTGAATGTTATGTAAATTAAGTTAGATATTTTTCCTTCAATGATGGATCCAAGTGTGGTGAAGAGAAAGTCAGTTTATTCAGGACATTTATTCAAGTAGTTCCTGTTTCATAGCCTGTAGAATAAAAGCTAATCTTAATCCCCAATGCAAAGGAAACAGGTATTTGGTTTAACTAGCTGTGCTTCTATATTTTGCTAACAAAAAAAGAGTGACTTTTTTTTTTTAAATTTCCTGAAACATGATTGAGCCTTAGGATGGCTGCATAGGATGGCATGACCTCTATAGGTGCGGAAAGCTTAGGTTTAATTATAGCCAAACAATTAATTTCACAAGAGAATGTTGGAAACAGAATGTCTGATTAATATTTAACTGTCCTTAATATCTCCAAAGACTTCCTTTGGTTGGTGTGTTTCTCCTATTTGCAAATTGTTGTGAACTTGGGAAGTTGTTGAGATAAAAGGTCAAGGTGGTGCCACTGCTCTTATGTTTTCCAATCACCTGTTTAAAAATGTCACTTCTTAAATATGAGAGATCCTTCTCTAAAATGGCTTTTTGTTTGTTTTTATCTTTAAGATAAAGCACCTTTGTCCAAGAGTTTGTTATTAGTCCCAAGTGCCATCTCGATCCTGTTGACTCTGCTCTTCCAACATTATCAGAAGTTCTTTGCATATAACCTACAAGCTATAAAGGAGGATTTTCAGGTAAGAGTCAGTTCATTTTGTGTGCAAAGAGACTGCAAACTATGCTCTTTTTTCAATTTCTTTTTTCCAGTCTGTTTCTCCTCTGGTCCTTTCTCTTTGTTCACTGTTGTAGACGAGCTTGTTCTTAACTTTATGTCACCCCAGTAGGCCACTTTTTGGAAAAAAGTGTGTTGATCTGAAGCTATCAACACAGATTTTCACTGCTTTTTTTTGTCTGGGAAATGATTAGGTTTGTATCATTTTTCATTCCAGCCCCTGGCATTTGGAAGCATGCTGTGAATGCAGTGTGATTTAACCCATGTAATAATACGAGTATTCTGATAAAAATATCAATATCTTATTGTGCTTAGTGCTTGAGGCTGAAGAGGGCTGTTGTGATCCGGCACTCTGATTATATATATGATTGATTTTAACAACAGAGGCCATAACCTTTGCTCTGTAACTTCTGCTCCCACAATTTTAGTTGTGGGAAACGAAAATTTCCCTGTTAAAGAGGCTGCTTCTAATTTGAAGATTCCACCTTTGCCATGTTCCTCAGTAATGTGTGGAATTATTTAATTATTTTACTAGACATTTGTTGCTTATTCCCAGTTAGGACTGAGGTATTTTATCTTTTAGGTATTGCATTTTGTAAGGATTTGTTCTTGGCTTAATTAAGAATCCTCTAGTATTTGCTGTCATTGTTGAGATAATGCACTTAGAAATTATTAGAAAAGTTTTGTGAGGATTTGAGTTTTTTTTTCTTTTTTGGAAGTGGCATATTACTGTTTAACAGAGACAGGTCAGCAAATACCTTTGTAATTATCTTATCCCATATGTTTTACAGGTAGATAAAAAAAAGAAGTATGTAGTCAACTTAATGTCTTTGAGGATGCCAACTGTAGCCTGTGAGCCTTAAAAGATTATTAGGCCTAGTGAGTGATTCTCCATGCTGGTGCACTCCTGGTGATCTTTCTTGTCAAGAACAAGAGCTTTATTGTAATGATATAGAGTACAACTCTGCAAGGGCACTGCTTATATTTTCCAAGCGCCTTGCTAATGCTGTGCAGCAAAACTAAATAACTTAATGCCTGCCTTTTAAAAGTGTTATAACCAAGTGTTCAGGGAGGGGGAGGAGAAAGTCTGAGAAATTATTCAAGTTTTAAATGGAAATTTTATGGGTTTGGGGTGCTTAATTGTTTGTTTTGCAGTTTGTCTTTAGAAGAGCCTTCTCTTTCCATTTGTTTGATCTGCAGAAAAACAGTAGTAGCTGTGTTTTATTCAGAGAAACCATCTTTATTGTGTCTTAAGCATAAACACACAAACATTTTCAAGTATCTGTAGAACCTGTGATACTTTTATTGTGATGCTTTGGGGAACTTGTGGTTTTGAGTTTTTTTCTTTCCTGAAATTGTTGTTTCACTTACCTTCATAGTGTTTGGAGTAAGCTATATACGAGATATTTGTGTACCTCTGAGATGAGGGAGAGCAGATCATTTAACTTGTATCTGATGCTAGTATTCAAATGAGGACACTTAAAAGAGAATTTGTTTAGAATAAATTCATCTGCAGGGCTGAGTTCAATGGAATGGAGTATTTCCAGGGACTGAACGCACATTTTGGATATTGGATGTTAACACTTGTTGGAGTGTATTTCTGGTAGAGAGCATAGGAAATAAAGTGTGCAGTTGAAGAGGAGTGTATTTGATTTGGAAGGCAAAATAGCTAAAAGTTCTTTGTCTCCATAAAGAGGACCCTTGAGAGCAGTGAAGAAACTGTGTGTAAAATGAAGAATCTTGATTACATCAGACTATGTGTTTTTTAGGCTGGCTAAAGTCAAGCACAGTTAGACTTGGAAGCCTTACGTAGTCTATATGAGGGCTGTTCAGTCAATGTGTATCATGAAGTGTTCAGCTGCAAGGTAACAGCCCTGCCAGTTTTGACTTCAGGAGGGGTGGTACTGGGGCCGGGTTTTAACACTGGGCATGTTGACATGGGTCAGCTAGAACAGTGAGCTCCCACTTCTTCTTCAGTCCTTTGCTCTGTTGGAGGCAGAACCATTGGTTGAGGCCTAAAGACCTTGAGAAACGTGAGGCTGAGGCAGTGTGTTGGCACTTGGGCTTCCGTGGAGAGGAGAATGCCTCGCAGGCTGTGACTTAGGAGAGGGAGCAGGGAGAGCCAAAGCTGAGCTGGAGACTAGCGAGGGCAGTGAAGGGCAGCAAGGAAGGGTTCTGTAAGTACATCTGCAGCAGAAGAAAGGCTTAAGGAGAGTGTGGGCCCAGCTCTCATAGGGACCTAGTGACAAGGGATATGCAAAAGGCTGAGGTATTCAGGCAGGTATATTTACTAGTTTATACTAGTATGTGTTGCCTTCAGGCCTCCAAGGTCCATAAGCCTCCTAGCAGAGGCTGTGGTGGTGAAGCAGTGTCCACTGCTGAGAAGAATAATCTTAGGGATCTCTTAACCCAACTATATACACACAAGTTAGTGTAAACAGGTGGGATGCCTCTGAGGGTGCCAAAGGAGCCAGAAATGTGATTGTGAGACCGTTCTCTAGCATCATTGAAAGGTCATGGCAGTTGGTGGAGGTATGCAATGATTGGAGAAAGGCAGACAGCACACCCGTCTTCAGGAAGGGCAGGAAGGAGGATCCAGGTAACATCAGGTGTCTCAGCCTTACCTTGGTCCCTAGGAAGGTCATGGAGCACATCTTTATAGAAGCCATTTCTCAACACATACAGGACATGAAGGTGACTGGGAGCAGCCAACCAAGGTGATGTTGACTTCACTTTGGGTCATAATTGGTTGCACAGCTCGTGTCAAAAACAGGGCTTTGAGTTTTGCGCCCATGGGAACCTCTCTGAGGATTGAGGACTGCTTGGAAGAGATATAATCCACCTGACCAAATGGGATGAAAGCACCTTTGCTCACAGTCGGGCCAGCTTGGTGAGGAGAACGTTAAGACAAGAACAACACAGGAGGGACATGACAACTCACAGTCAAGTAAGGAGGTGGCAGACTGGGTTAGCCATGGTGATGTGAACAGAAGGGATCTTGTAACCAACAAAACAGGATTGAAGAGGACCTACTTCAACCGTATGGATATAAATAAGGAAGTGCACATGGGACAGTGTTATGTGGAACACTCCCATATGTTTTCTGGGAAGTCAGCATGACTGCGCACCTCTCAAGTGTCTGTATGCTAGTGCATGCTACATAGGCAACAAATAAGAGGAATTAAAGGTCATATGTCATTACAGGGCTATGATCTCATTGGAGTCATGGAGATGTGGTGGGTTAGCTCATGTGATAGGAGTGCTGTGACATACAGACATGAAGGGCATCAAGGACTTCTACAGTAGAGAGCTGACTGAACCGGGTTGTGATCAGTGGCAAAAAGTCCAGCTGAAAGCCAATTGTTAGCAGTGTACACCAGGGATTAATATGGGGGTCAGTACTGTTTAGTGTCCTCATTCATAACGTGGACAGCAGGACAGAGCATCTGCACAGAGGATTGCATAGAGCAACAGGTTCCTCAGAGAATTTTTGTAATTTTCATCCTTGGAAATATTCAAAACTAGATTGGATATGCTCAATTAACAACCTGCTCTAGTTGACTTTGTTTTGAGTGAGGATGTTGAACTAGATGATCTCCAGAGGTCCCTTCCTACCTCAACCATTCTGTGATTCTGAGCAAGCATGCCTTATCAACTGGTTGCTTTTTTCCATGAGGCAAGTGACACTTCGGACAAGGGGGAGTCAGTGGATTTTGCATACCTTGACTTTAGCAAGGCCTTTAACCCAGTTTCCCGTTGTGTCCTTGAAGCCAAATTGATGGGGTATGTACTGAATAACTGGACAAGAAGATGGATGAAAAATTGGCTAGACTCTCAATGCAGTGATGGTCATTGGTGCAAAGTCTACCTGACAGGCATTAATTGGGGGAGGCCCATCAGGGGTCAGTAATGGGACCAGTACCATTTAATGTCTTCATTAGTGACCTGAATTATGAGATGGAGAGCACTCTAAGCACGTTTGTGGATGATCCGAAGTTGGTGGAAATAGTCAATATGTTGGAAGACGGGGCTGCTATTCAGAGAGACCTTGGCAAACCCAAGAAATGGGCTGACAGGAGCTTCATGAATTGGAAAGTCCTGCTTCTGGGATGGAATAATCCTAGCCTGCAACAGTGCTTGGTAACTAATGCTGAAGAGAAGGACCTGTGGATGTTGGTGGACAACAAGAGTCAACAGCACGGCTCTTGCGGTCAAGACGACCAACCACCTATTGAACTGTATTAGTGAGAGTGTGGCCATAGGCCAAGCCAGGTGACCCTGCGCCTTTAGTTGACGCAGTGCTCTAGATGTGGTCTCACAAGTACCTGGTTCTGGGATCCTCAATACAAGAAGGATAGGAACACACTGGAGCGGGTCCACCAAAACAGTCGCAGGGTTGGGGCATGTGACATACAAGGAGAGGCTGAGAGCGCTGTGTCTGCCTAGCCTTGAGAAGAGAAGGCAAAGAGGACACCTTATTGCTGTCTACAGGTACCTTATGGGAAGCTATAGAGCTGGAGCCAGACTCTGCCTGGAGGTGCACTGAGGTAGTGCAATGTGAAATATGGGAATTTCTGCCCGAATGTAATGATTTGATTTATTTTTTTAAACCTTGAGGGTGGCCAAACACTGGCATAGGTTGCCCAGGGAGACTGTGGAGTCTCCATCCTTGGAGGTGTTCAGAACTTGACTCGACGTGAGCCCAAGTAAGCTGATCTGACTACATCTGCTTAGAGCAGTACACTGGACTAGTTGGTATCTGGAGGTCACTTCAAAAACATTTTTTCTGTAATTCTGCAATTCACTAGGCTTGTAATTTCTGTTTTTTATTTGTAAATGTTAACTTGGGACATAAAAATGCATTTGACTTCACTTAAATTGTAGATTTTTTTCTAACACATAGACCTCTTCCTTGAAAATATTTTTAAACAGACTTCTTGAACTCTCCGTAACATTCTACTCTTTGTTTCCCTCCTTAAATGTGCTGCATTTCTTTTTTCTGACTTTGATATTATACTTGCTCTGAGCCCAAATTCTGTAAAGAATTTTCTTGAAGGAAGAGGGACTTAACGTGATCTTTAATGTTCCAGATTTGGAGACTTGTATGTGGGAGAACAATATGCCTGGATCTGAAAGACACGTTCAGCAGCAGTCTGCTTATTTACAACTTTAGAATATTTGAAAGAAGATACGGCAGCAGAAAATTTTCAGTAAGTTCAAGTTACTTCTTTTTAACCAAAACTGTTTTCTGCACTGTTTAGAGTCTTGTAGTTTTGGATTAATATTGCAGTTTTATTACTGACATTTTTGTATAGAAATGCATATTAAAGAGTTTTTAAGAGAATTTAGTTTTCATAAATCTGTATTTAGATTGATATCTTTCAGTCAGTGAATTATTCTAATTAAAGGTTGCAGCTACAGCAGTTGAAAGTTACCAGACCCCTAGAATTTAATTTTCATGACAAATCTAACTCTTAATCCTTCAATATCTAGACATGTACATCTGGAATTATGTTGGGCTAAGGATTTTATTTGTCTTAATTGAAACTGTATAGTGGTTTTCTTGGTGTTTTTTTTCTTTTATTTGGAGATATATTAAAACCTTATTTTTAAACTGTTTAATTAATTAAAATTAAACTTTTTCTTTCCAGTCCTTTTTACTGGGTGCTTGGATGCTCTCAGCTTTGTTTGATCTCCTCCTTGTAGAAATCGCTCAGTCTGTCTTTGGCATCACCATCAACAGCTTGCCTTCTGGTTTGTAAGTAGCTCCTAATGGATTCATTATTTTACATACAGTTTCAATGGATTATTTTGTGCAGATTTTAATTTAAAAAAACTTTCTTTATGTAACCCTTCAAATTAAATTTACTCCTCTTTTGAATTACAGTGTAAAGGTTCTTGGCACAGCTATTATATTTTCAAACATTCATTTCCTAGTTGTGATCCGTGGTTAATGAATTTATAATTATCCATGTAATGGTTACTTCCCATTCTGTTAGTCCCTTTTCATCTGTCGGTGTGACTGAAACACGGCTTGCAGTGCACAAATTATTGCCTTATTTAGTTTTGTTCAATTTGATAAACCTGAAAACTGAAGTCAGGTTGGTGCTGATTTTTTTTTCCTTAAGTCACAAAGATAGCACAACTGTGATTTGTATCTTTATGTTTACTTTTAAATGCATATGCAGTTATATGCATTTCAGATGGTATTTCATATGTTTCCATTTCAAGAAATGAGTGCTAGAGTATGTTATTCCATTTAGTACTGGCATCTGAAGTTCTTAAAGCTTTAAGGCGTTTAGTGGTTCGGTTTCTCGTAACCTGTATTTGGGATTTCTGCACTTAATAAGAGTTGTACGTGTTCCAGTAGAACTGCAAAGCTTGCAGAGCCTTTGTGGTTAAGCTTCTGACAAGTGAGATCAGCCTCAGACAGACCTGAGTTTCCATGTGTCGCATGCTCTGAGGTAATAATAAAAGCTCTTGGAGTGAGTTTTAATATTAAACACCATGTTAGGCTTTTCTAGTATGTCTCTTGAAAGTAGCTAAAGGCTGATTTAATAAGGAAGAAAAAGCATGTGTCTGGCATTATAAAGACAGATTTTTTTGTAGCATGTGAGTATTCAAAAGGAGTTGAAAGCTTGAGTAGAGCTGCAGTTACTCGTCGTGTTTGCTACCTTGGAGTTTGTTGCTGAGGCATAGGCTGTAGTGTGTCTGGACAAATTCAGTATTTTCATGCATGTGAAAAGATAATTTGTGCAAGAGGAGGGTCTAATAAATGTGCCCATGACACCCGTGGGGAGCTAATGAACAGTTTAACTCTTATGCCTTTTGATGGTGTTTTTATCTATGACTGCAGAATGTTGTCAATTACAAGGAAATCTGCATCAAATAAATTTTTAGGTGAATGAAATAAGGTGTTACCTACACGTTCTTTCTCTTTTAAGTCATGTTAACGTATTGATCTTGAGAGAATGAAGCTAATTTTTGAAGTGTGAGATAAACAGTAGTTTCAGGAGCGTTTGGCTATGCAAAAATGAAAGATTAATATATATGTTGCATCATGATTTGTCAGTGTTGTCAGCTTTATTATACTAATAGTCACTTTTTCATGTCTGGCAATATTCACAGTCTTCTGAGATGATAAAAGCATTGGAAAATTTAACACTGATACTAGGTTTTAGTTCATTTCAGATTTACAAAAGCCTTTGAACAAGTATGAGGAGGTGCAATTATTATTCTGCTTTTCTCATATTTACAGTGCAAGAAATATATTTATTACTTCTGGCTATAGAACATGCTTCAGTGTATTAAGAAGGCTAGAATTTGGAAAAGGAATCACTTCTTTACACTAAAAATCCCCTGACATTTTTTGTCTTTTTATATCATCTCGCTGTTAATGTTATTGAGTGATCTTACACTCCCAGTTCGAAAACTTTTCCTGCGCACGCTTCGAAGGTAATTGCGATAAAGGATTACACTGATGACTCTTGCCTGAAATTGTTTTGAAACTATATAATACAGTATAACATCCAAGCACGTGCTGAGGTTCATGAGGAAGGTGGTAAAGGCTGCCCAGGGGTTGTAAGTTGTGTCTTCATCCTGCAACATCAGGAAGGCGAAGCAAATGTGGAAGGGTACAAAGCAGACGAGTACCTGAGCTATCAGAGTCACTATAATTCTTATGGATCTCTCCTTGGCCTTCGGCTTCAGTTTGGAAGTCTTGCCACGGATGAAGTTGTAAATAATGACTAGGTAACACCCCATCATGATAAACAAGGGAATCAAAAAGAAGAAAATCAAGCGAGAGAAGTTCAGTGTATTTACTTCCTTTAAGTGGATGATATCAAGCATTTTCACGCAGGTGGTGAAATTCGAGACTTTGTCTGGATCGGATCGTAAAAACAGCAGTGGGGATGTTGTTGCGAGGGTCATTACCCAGATTCCAGCGCAAGCCAGCACCGCTTTTTTGGTATTTTTCAGTTCTTTGACATGCTTGGGCTGGACAATAGCCATAAATCTGTCTACGCTTATGAAAGTGAGCAACCACAGAGCAATGGCTGGATAAAATACAGTGAAAGCACTGATAATACGACAGAATGTATCTCCCAAAGGCCATGTCTCTTTCCCATGGTAGACTATCCGAAAAGGCAAGGAAAATATAAAAATTATGTCAAGTAATGCCACGTTCATCATATACACAGTTATAGTGGTTCTCTTCTTGGTAGTGCAGCTGAAAACCCATAGTGCAGTGGCATTCACCAACAGCCCCACTGCAAATACGAAGCTGTAGAAGACCAGTGATGCAATCCTGTATTCTTCAGGGTGGTGATTTCCAGACATCGTCTTTTAATCGAATTTAGGAACAGTTATTGCAGTCCATAAATACCCTAGAAATAGACAAAATATGAAAAGTTTTTCTCAGTCAAATAAAAATTTTCTTTAAAACAAAAAGGATTGTTGTAGGATGGGGTTTAGTGGTAAGATTGTATTGTCTAGCTGTGAAAATGTGCTGGCTTTGTTGCTTTTTCTGACTACAGATGCGTTATTGTGCTCTGGAGGAAGTATGTGTAATGTCACACTTGTGAGAAATAGTATTTATAAGCTAGTTTTAATTAAATATTTTTAATTATTTAAGAGGTTTCTTATATAAGGAATCAAAAAGTCAAGACTGACCAGCGACTTTGAGAGTGCTTCAGTAGCTGATAATTAAATTGAAACAGCTGTAATGGAGGTAAAAGTGCTATTTTCTAAAGAAAATATTTCTTTAAGTTGTCTCCGTTGAAAAATTAATGACTGCAACTTGTTACGAAAAGAAATAAGTGAGCATGGCATGTAGTGACAATTTGGATACGCAAAGTGAAGTATTGACTTCATGTTTTATCTGCGTAGGAACAACTTGGCTCCCAAAAGAATAGGTGCACGCTGACACAATAGGTTTTGAAAAGCTGTCTTAATAGGTCTGTAGCTTCTAATACAGTATTTAATCCCAGGGTGTCAAAATTAACAACCTGACAGCTGAATGGATTGATAGACTTCCTATTTAAACAAGTATAAAAATGGGAAGCAGTGCACTGCCTGCTCCAGAGCTCAGTTGTGTTGCTTCTCTCAGCTCCCTGGCCATAAGAACTGGGCATCTGAAGTGTCCTTATGCAGACTGAGGTGAGGAAGCTGAAAGAGATTATTATCCCCTGGTTTACTCTGGAACCATCTGCGGATGGCAAACCTTACCTGGTGGTTGCATGAGTGCTTTGGTTAATCTGCACACCCCCCACTTTCCTGGCTCTTGCTGTGGTCACAGTTTCATGACTTTGCATGGGTGGGTTCCTCTTGTCTGGCCTTTACTTAGCCCTGTGAAGAGGAGGAGGAGGAGGAAAGAGTGAGTTGTTTGATCTTCCCACTTGTGACAAACGGCCAAGTTACTTCTGGGGTATCAGGCACCAAAACTGTTCTGAAGAGCAGAGGAGTGCACAGTTCCTGTGTGTTTTTCTCCAAAAATGGAGAATGCATTAAAAAAAAAAAAGCTTATTGTTACTGCTTGTCTGGTTTATGCTTTCACTATAATGAACAGGTACTTTTCTCAGTAGTTTAGGAATGCATAGGGGATTGAACCAGTGTTTATTAATCTAACAGCCTGGTTCGGCACTGGCAAATACCAGCTGCTTTTGAGAAGAGTGTCCATGGTGTAACTACCCTAAGTATGATATACTATTATCTTCCTTCAGGTTAGTTTTTGCCTTGAAATATGAAGTTTGGACTTCTGTTTTTCTTACAGTTCTCCAGTTCACAGCCATAAAAACAAATTACGCTTACAGATATCTAGCCCTAAACTTTTCTTGCAAAAATTATTTTTTTGAGCTGTACAAAACCAAAAGGTGATCAGATGAGGTCATTAGAACATGTAACGTGTTTTGTATGGGAAAAACTATGTGTATGATACTGACAGAACAAGAGGGTTGGAGGTCATCTCTGTCAGTGCCTCTGAAACACCTCATCGTGTGAGGAACGGTAAAACATAAATTAAAGAGCAATAGCACATCTTACTGAAAGGTAGAGGGCATATGCTTGAATTAAAATTTTTTGTAACACGTGCTTGTAAAACACAGTTGAGATGTTATCTGGCATGCTGTCCAACTTCCATTACTGTTGCATAAAATTGCCCAAATATTGCCTAACACACCCCTCTGCCTCCACACATTTTAAGTGGTTTTTTTTCTCTTTTATTCTGTTAGGGTTTTGTTTTGTTTTGTTTTTAATCTCTTGCTAGTAGTTGTGTATGACTTAGTGCATGACTACCTAGCTCAAGATCCTGACTGGTGGATTGAGTTGTAACGTATATCGTAGGTAGAATTCACTTTTTAGAGATGAATGGTAATAAACACCACTAATTCTGGTTTTGGTTTTACTTTTCTTTCCTTGGGACTTACGGTGACTGTAATAATTTCTGGTGAGATGCTGTTTCCAAAATAACCAGCAGGCTGTTGTTGATGGGAAGAGGGGAAGCTGAACCTGGCATGAACTTGTATCAGGAAAACCTGTGGTTCCATGCCTTGTTTGCTGGTTATTTCAAGTTTGTGCCAGTTTTGAGATATATCAAAGGATGGACTAACTGTAACAAGAAGGGGTTGTCTTTTGTGTAGTTGTTGAAGACACTGTTTCTAAACTTTGCGCGTTTAAATGTATGTCAGTGTCATAATTAGGTATTTCTCCTAAATTTAATTTTTAAGAACCTAAAATTTAACATTTATGTAGGTAAGAAATAATGAGATTTTTTTAAAGTGTGTAGTTATGTATTTGCATTTATACACAAATGCAGATATTTTGCTTTGTAATCAGTACTTGCCTGCATGGAGCTCAGGTTGGTATCTCCCAGGTCAGCCCAAGTAGATTTTTGGGTGGATGGTTTTGCCGTGGTTGCCATTTTTCATAATGGGAACAGTTACTGGTGTTGATTAAAGCTGTTGCTGAGAGCCCCTGGACTTGCTGGTTTCTGGATGCCTGTCTGTTGATCCTGAATGACCGCCCTGATGTTGGTTCGTATGTTCTATCAACCTGTTTCATTTTTTAATGATAGCTGCAGTCCTGAATGTCTAATGTGAGTTGTGAAGCCCATCCAAGTGCGTGTATGGGTACAAAGACTTTCAGAACAAAACCAGAGTTAAATCTTTTCCTCCAGATTCTTCCTATGAAGTAGGCAACAGTGTCTCAATTCAAAGGACTGTGTATGTATCTCTCTTCACAATCCCCTTTTTTTCCTTTGACTGTCCCTTATTTTTGCTTATACTTCCCAGAGGAGAACATGGCTTTAAGTGAAGCACAGAGAAACCAAGCGACAAGATCTTGTCCTGGTTTTAGTTTAAAGAAAACATTTTTTCTGTAGTGATAATGCACTTACCAATGCATTTAGTTATTGCATATTTTTAAATTCATTGTTAAAATCCTAACCAACAGTATTTATGGTACTATGCTTTTACAAAGGCAGTCGTTTTGCTTTGAATGTTACTTATAGAATGCTGCTGATAGTTTGAAAGTTCTTTAAAGATTTAAGTTTCTCTTCATTAGTTCTAGAATAAATGCCTGTGTTAAACTTCTGAGAAAGAAGTCCATCGTAGCAACATACATAAACATCCAAGTTACTTTGTTGGCGTAGTAGAATGGATTGTCACTCACCTTTTGCATGCTACAAAGTTTCTTCAGAGATGCTCCGTTCATAGCCCCAAATCTGTAGAAGGTTGAGACTTCCTCTTCTCAACTCCACTGAGCTGAAATAGCTCCTCTTGGCAGACAGGAAGCAATGACGCAGCCTTGCTGGCTCTGAGCTTTTATTGGTCGCACTTACAAGTGCCTTGCTAATATTTCACATACATGCGGTGTCTGCGAGCTGATATTTCTAGCACCTTTGAAGAGGAAAGCTTTTATAATATTTCCAGTGTGGTCAAACTGGGCTGTTGTACTGTGTATCTTATTTAAGATACATTATTAAATGTGTGTATTTAAATGTTTGTAATGAATACGTAGTTTCGGTTGATGTTTACATCTGCAAGAATACACATCTTGGTTATGCAGAAGTTTCTGATTAGCACAATGTAGATGCATTTGCTGTGGAGTGTAATCTGTTTTTTTGGTGGAAATCCCCATTTTATTTATATTGCCTTGGATATCAGTCAGTCTGAAAGTGACAGCAGCTTGCTGTGTTTGAAATGGGAAGCTTGATTCAGTTGATTACACGGCTGTACTTTACTAGCACAACAGCAATGTTTCTTTATTTTATTTGCTGCCTAAAATAATGATGTGCCTATTTAATAGCTTTGCAGAAAAACTCTGTATGAAGAGAGGTTTTAGCCTTTATTAAAATGGAGTGAAATCTCTGAACTGTGTCACTGCAGCATACATCTATGGTGGGATTAGAGTATTCACAAAGCTTAATAGGTAAAAAAGGCTAATTTCTCATGTTTTCTCTTTGTCAAGTCATCAAAAAAATCCAACCTTTAACAGAGCTGTTCAGAGAAGGAGATCACTCTAAATTCTCTTTAGAGTGCTTGCTAGCTCCAGGTCTCTGACCTTCAGTCTTTGGGACACTGAAGCACACTACAGAGACTTTTGTACCTCTTGTGGCCTCTGTTTCTTCCCCCCAGATGAAGCAATCAGAGATTTGAGCTGAGGAAGGGAACAGTAATGTTTTGGTCTCCTCCTGACACGCAGCCAAGGATTTGCCAGGAGATGTGCCCGTGGTGCCAGAAGGCACCAAGTCCTGCAGTTCAGATGTAGCCAGAATCAGGTTTGCTTGTGGGGACATGTTTCCTTACTGCCCGTAAAAGTAACGTAGGCAGGCGACCCTCACTTACTGTTCACAATAACTTCTGTGAAACATACGCTTTCTGCTGGAGTCATGTCATTTATCTCAGTTGAATGGGTTTTTGGTAGTGCGTAGGTATTTGCATAGGTCAGTGCAATGGGTGAAGTAGTCGCAGAGAGGGACCTGGGTATGGTTTTCAGTGTGTAGATTAAATATATTTTTAAATACTTTGACTTTCTTGTTTAGGTGCACTAATAGCAGACTTAATTTTTGTGATCATTCCGAAGACCTCTTAAATGGGCTGCAAATCCTATCCAGACCATCCTATAGAAGTATATATCTATTAAAAAATGCTTAATATTTTAGCATTAAGTAGTATCTTGAAAGGACTAAGCAGTATTGAAAATTCTTCAATGGCTTTATCATAAGCAAAACAACTCTGGAGCATGCTCCAGCATGCTGTTTGGAAGTTTAGTGAAATTCAGTGACATGTATATTTTTAAAAGGTTTAAAAAAGGAGTGAGTAGCTCCTGGAAGCGAATAACAAGGCTGTTGAACTCTCCTAGGCGAGAGTACTCTGTTTTTAGAAAATAATGTACAGAAGTCTGTAGGTCCCTTCCAACCTGAACTGTGCTGTGAATGTCCCGAAGCAGGCGAGTGCATAGACAGTGCTTGCTCAGCTAAAGAGGGAGTGCAAAAGCAATTCTGGATGTGGATGGAAGCCAGGCGGATGTTGAGACTGGGATCGGAAAAGGTGTGTGAACTGCCTCTTGGCTTGCTGTCTGCTTGGGGGAGGGTCGGAAAAATGAGGTCTTATAGCTGTGTCTCTGTCTGAAGAGAGTGGTTGATGTCTTGACCCTACTGGGGAGGTCTTGCCTTATGAGGGCAACTGGAATCAAGTCACGCTTCTCACTTAGCAGTTTACACCTGTGGATAACAGCAACTCAGTTGAGTTTACTGGCTCCATCCAGCTGGTTTGCCATAGCATATGCATGTCAGTCTGTGTTCTGCTTTCACTCGGGTTTTTCACAGCCTGCCTGGTGGAGCGGAGGCAGCTGCACCCCTCTGCTGCTGACCGGCTGGAAGGCCTTGCCCCTGAGTGTGGAGGGGCTGCACTGTGGCAATGGTGGGCTGAAAAGTTGTGTCAGCACCACCAGCAAGCCTGTGCTAATTCCTGTGTAGGTGCTCAGGCTGGCTGCAGGTGCAGGCTGGTAAACATTTGGACATGAAAGCCCCAGTGAAAAGTTTCACTGACTGTGGTTTGCAAGAGGCCAGGGGCTGCTCTGCTGTGCCGCATTCCCCTGGCACTTTGGTTTCTGTTGTAGGAAGCACCTGACTCTATTTTTGTTTTCTTCTTTTGTACTGTTTTATCATCTAGAGATGAGTGTCTTGCTTTGGTTTCCCTCAGATGGGTGAGTACTTCCACCGCTCCGGCTTTTACTGAAATAAATGCTCAGTTTCCTCCAGGGTCTTTTGTTTTGCTATTCTGAAGTTCAGGGAGTAAAGAAGCTCATTTTAGTTGTGTTATGTTGTCATAAAATGGTTTTTGAGTAGTTAAAAGCTAAGCCAATGTACTTCACGTCTGAGGATAAGGCGGTGTGCACATGTGGTCTGTTAGGGTGCCTTCGCTAACTAACAATAAGCCATGGAAGAAATTAGCTTGATGACTTGCAACCATGTGCAAGTGCAGGACTGAAGGGATTGTCTTCATGCTGTTGCTTTTGCAGGAGGAGTGTCCTGCTGGGTCTTTCTCTTGCAGTGGTTTAGTCATGGTACAGAAAAGTATGTTTTGCCTGTTCGCTTACTGTGTAACGTAAGCGTTTTCCGGCTGATACAGAGAAGCTCTGCACACAGAGGGGCACAAGGATCACCCTCTGCTTCTGTTTGGTAAGGAGCAGGCTTGAGCTCATGTTCTGCTTCTGAACTTTCCATCATCTGAACCTCTTGAAAAGAAAGAACTGAAGCTTCTTGCACAGCTCAGCGCAGCAGTGGTGCAGGAAGCAGCTCTCCCATGTGTCAGTTTGGTAACTTGCCGGCTTGCTGCTGTGGGTGAGTTCACATGCAGGTCTGGGTTATTGTGCTCAACCTTGGTGAAGTAGTGCTTCATTTTTTTGTTCCTATATTGTGTTGTACCATAGTGAAGGTTTAAGAGCAGACTGCTGGTTAAAAGTTGTCATGGCACTGAATGCATGAACTGACTGCAATTGTTTCCAGTTGTGTCATGTGTGTTACTCAGAGGCTGCATCATGGCATAGCTGTCCCTTCTCTCCCTCTCCTCAACCTGTGAGTGAGTATAAATGCAGTGTGCTGCAGAGCTGAAGGGATGGGAAACAGCAGTTTAAGAGGACTGCAGCCTCATTAGCTGTACCTGACGTGTCCTAATTACTGTCACGTTTTGCTTTCTCTTGTGTTTTGCTAGAACTTGGTATGATTTGAGGAAGAAGTTCCTGATTTTATTCCTTTTTTTAAAAAAAATCAGTAATGAAATTGACATTCCACGTTTCTCCTGGGGTTTTTGCTTTTTTCAGATCTCCTTTTCTTGTAGAGCCAGAACACACCCTGTGTCACTAAATACTCTGAAAATAGACAGTGCACCTGGCCTACAGTTCCTCTCTCCAGCAGCGTCAGCCTTTTCAAGAAGCAGTACCTCAAAAATTAATTGAGATTAAAGTTGCATCTCTAAGATGTCTGAGAATGAGGTAGCGGACTAAAGACAGTGGTTTTCTATGCAGCAGCAGTCTCTGAATGTATGTGGTCTAATGTTAGCTCATGGCAAACACCAGCACAGCTCCATGCTTGTGGATAAACCCACATTGCCTTTGGCAGATTTCTTACAACGTTGTATCTGTGTTCTGCTTTCCACCTGTGTCCTGTTGCATTGGGAAGCAGCTTTTTTCCCCAAAAGTACAGATTCCTTGTGACAAATATTTCGTAGTTTAAAACCTGCATGAATACTCAGCTTTTTTTTACATATTTTTTTAATCTGTATGGATTGTCAGGAGCCATGCAATGATTTAGTTGTTCCTGGCTGTAAGGGTCTAGGAGAGCTTTTTCAAATACTCTTTCCTTACTAAGTGTGTGGTATGTGACATTTTTACTATTAAGCTGCTCTTAAAAGTTTCAGGTGCATAGGAGTACTGTTCTGAAACTTGTTATGCCTCCCAGGAATAGAGTTAGTGTTTCAAGACCCACGTCTTTATTGGAGCTGCTTATACTCAGGTTCTTTTGATGAAGAAGTAGGGAAAATCATTTTGACTCCTCCAGAGCTCAGGAGCTTGGACAACCTCAGCTCAGTTACTAGCCTGAGTATGTCTAATCAGAGATTAAATAATTAAAAATTGCTACATATGCTTTAGACACCTCCCACCAGACCAGGTTGCCCCATCCAGCCTGGCCTTGAACACTTCCAGGAAGGGGGCATCCACAACTTCCCTGGGCAACCTGTGCCAGTGTCTCCCCACCGTCACAGTGAAGAATCTACCTAAATCTACCCTCTTGCATTTTAAAGCCATTCCCCCTCGTCCTGTCGCTACCTGCCCTTGTAAACAGTCCCCCGCCAGCTTTGCTGTAGGACCCCTTCAGGAGCTGGAAGACTGCAATAAGGTCTCTCTGCAGCCTTCTCTTCTCCAGGTAGTGAAATGTTTAATCAAAAGCACCCACAGTGTGAGCAAGCTGTACAGGTATTTGAATCTGAGTAAGTGCTGCCCTTTAAATTCAAGGGCACCTCAGATACTGTGTGCCACGTTCCTGTGCATGGTGCCCAGCCCTGGCAGGCAGCTTGCTTTGATGAAGTGACAGTCTTCTTGTGCCCATGCCACCTGTCCCTGGCATATATTGGTGACCACAGTAACGTGTAGAGGTTGTGAAGCTTGGTGTGCTGCTGCGGAGTTGAGCTGACACAAGAGGGAGCGTTCAAGATGGTGAAGGGACTGAAGTAGTTCAGACCGGGACAAGGCAGCTCAGTTGCTGCTACACAGCAGTGAATCAGGTTAGTTATGGTGTCTGCAGGGCAGGGGGAATGGTGTGGAGGCTCAGCACTGTCTTCGGAGGGAAATGGAGGAGAAATTAAGGGTGAGGATGCTCGGTGCACCTGAACACTGGCACAAGACCAGCTGATGCTGAGAGCTGGCAAAGGAAGACAGCAGCGCTGGCCATGAGCAGATGATCTCAGAGAAGTCACTGCCTTTGCAGGTACAGAGCTGGGTCCTGTCAGAGGCCTCTATGCTTTGTGACCAGGTGTTCAACTACAAAAATACATATATATTTTACACGTACACTTTAAAGGGAAGGAGCTGAAAATCCTGAGCTTTATCATGATAAGAAGCCTGGCAAAATAAAGCAGGGCATGGATTTGAAGTTCAGCTATTTAAGCAGCAGTCTTCCTTATGTATACATTGTATTGGTAAAGATGTCTTTAAAGAGAAGATGGGCCAGCGAAGCTGAACTGGGACTTGTATACTTGTATTCTCTGCCACCTTCATCCTTTGCCTCCAAATCATACTGGCTGTCAGTGCATTTTTATTTTTGTCCTAGAACATCTGGGACGTTGCTTTTTTTGCTTTCAACTGAATGCTGTGGTGATATGGGCCACCAAATTCATGGCAATTACCCAAACAGCAGAAATGAGAGGGAGTGCAAAGATTGTTTTGAACGAGGTGCAGTAGAGGAAGAAAGGGCAGTGAAGGTGGTGGGATGTTGGACATCTTTGATCTTTCTTTCTAATTTGACAGCATATGGAGGTAACCATAAAAACTATACCAGCAGTCCCTGGCTCACAGTGCTCATTGCTGTCTAGATGATGTATTGACTTCCAAGATAATGGGGCCTAAACTGTCACAGTTATTGAGTCTGTGCTTGTAGTGTAGCTTTTCACAGTGATCCTGGATCACAGACAGTTCCTGGCTCAGTGCTTGTACTGCCTGGTGCTAAGATCTCTGACATTTGAAAATGGGGCTTAGCCCTCCAGTAAGAAACAGTTTTGTGAGATGTGTTCTGACCTCGGCTGTGTTGCGCATTAATTACTGCATCAATGCTGCCATCTACGGGTCTTTAGTTAGCATAGCAACAGATCTTTGGAGCAGCAGAAAAAGGGTATAAGGAGGGGATTCCTTTATACACCTGCACCGGTTAGTGCAGGAAAACTGATTATGAAGAGTTTAAACCACTTTGATTCTGCCAAGGAAGGGAGGCACTGCATGGCGTGGAAGCTTTGACAGTTCCTGTAGTTGTAGAATGGCAGATTCTGTGGTTGCTGAAGGAGTTACATTTCATACAGGTCTCTCACTTGCATTTCTTTTTGAATGATAAGATATAATTCTGAGAATGGGTTGTAAGCAACGACTTCCTTACTGTGTATAGTATAAATTTACCTTGGAAAAGGGTAAAGAACTAGAAGACATCTAGTGGAGGAAGGAGAAGAAGGGCGGGAATCAGTATTTGCCATTCTTCTTCTGGCTCTATCATGTAACAGAGAGATAAAAACCAAAATTAAAAATTAAACAACCTTGTGTTTCTAAAGCCACCCACTCCTGATTTTGTTGTGTTTTATTTGTCTGATATGTCTGTCAAAATAAGACGCAATAGCAACCACTTTCTTACCATAGCACTTTGTTTTTCTGAAGGGGTGGGCGTTTGTGTTCTGAAAGCTTTATGATTAGATTATTTCATGAAAATAAGCAATGCCTTTTTTCCTATGTGGGAATAGGAGGCCTTCTCTTTAGCTTAATAGTTGACTTTTGAAGATTATTTTCAGTTTATGTGGGCATGATCAACTCTAAGAAAATCAGTTTTTCTTGCTGTCTTTACTGGCAGCTTGTGTTTCCCCCCCGCTTCCCTTCTTTTTTCGGGAAGTAGCAGCACCTTGTTTGTTCCTCATGTTCAACCCTGGTAAAGGAAGACAGGGATGTGGAAGCCCCTTTGGAATTCAAGAGGAAATCCTGCATCTAATTGTAGATGTCTGTGCCAAACAGTTCTGTACAAGTGACTGTTTCGGCTATTGTTTGCAAACTGGCTTAGTGTTGTTGGTGCCCCGTGTTACTTGATCTGGAGGAAAACAGTCTCGAAGCAGTCATTACATCCTAGAAACATCAGTTGTCTCCTGTCTGTAGAAGTTTTGCTGCGAGCATGGATTGGTTCAACGTTTTTGTTGTAAGGATCTGATATCCTTTCGTACAAGGGGTAAAATATCCCCCTCCATCATGGAATGAACTCCCGCCACTCCAATGATAGTCTGTGTATCTCTCATCCCTCCCCATTTATTCATAGGACAGCTAATTATTTAATTGGGATGGGGCAAAAAGGAAGAGAAATGTATGAATAATTCTTCAAAGCAGTTGGAGATGTTATTAGTACGAGGAGATAATAGTATGCCATGCCTCTTTGAAAAATAAAGAGAGCGTGATTGCTCTCTTAGGACAAAGAAGAGGGGGGTGATTGAGTAAATTCACAAAGGAGGTCTTGCAGTGATGGACACTTTAAAGAAATTCCTCTTCATTTACCAAAGTCATGGACAGAAGTTGATTCAGTAAGTTCAGTGTATGGTTGAAACTTTAAAAACCAAATAGGCGTTAGACAGAATATGGTGAGTATAATTAATAAGAAAACTAATGCAGTTGCCTCACTGAAGAATTAAGAAATCAGAATGTTTCTTTTTCAGAGTTAAAGGACTTTGCAGACTTTTTGTATAAATAACAAGATATTTTGGTGAGACTTTCTTTTAAAATTTCCTCTTTGCTTTTATTTTATGCTTACCGAATACTCTCCTTTTGTTTAGTCATCACTTTGCTCTAGACACCTTGGTTTGTAGTTGTGAAAAAGGGTTATATGGTGGTCTTAATGGGGAAGTATTTTTTGCAAAGAAATCACTTCTTTGCTCCAGTTTTTCTCTTTTGTTTCTGTTTTGTCATGAACAAGCTAAGCAATTTCCGGACAGCAACTTGGGCCTTAGAACTTAGAAAGCTGTCTTTGGGGGAAAAAAGAAGATATGAGCTACAGACACAGATCAAAAGAAGGTGTGCATAGTGTCTTAACAAAAAGCCCCCGAAAGTGTGGAAAATGTTTTAATTTTCAAGTATTTCAAAGTAACCCAAACTGTGTGCGTAAGATGGACATTGAAACCTCTCTTCACTAGTCCTTGGCCTTTGAAGACATGTTATGATGTCTGTTACGATTATTAATTACAATGTGGTAAGTAATAAGAAGAAATTTGGTTGTGTGGTATGGTTTTTTTGGTGTTTCAGTTGTTGGGTTTTTTTCCCCAAGAATTCAAAAGTAGTTTAAAAAGAACACTCATCCGAAAATTTCTGAATGATATTTACTGTAGAAGAGGTCTAAGGAGTAGCCAATAACTAGACTGACAGAATTGCTCTCAAAATCTTGAACAGGGGATATACGAGTCACGTTTTGGTAGTTAGTTCCAACTTACTGTCTCTACCATGAAAATAGGTCATAATAAATGAGGAAAAATAGCTTCCATGCTTTGCAATGTATTTCATCACAAATTGCCATCCTTGGCTCCGCTCTGCCCAAGCTTTACGCTAAATACAGATCCTGATAAGAGATGGTTGTTTAGTGCTTGAATCGGTAGGGAGCTGGGAGTGAGGACCCTCTTCTGCCCAGCACGTGATGGGGTGTGCACTTGGGTGGCTTAGGTTTGTGTGAACTGGGTAATGTGTGTGGTACATGGGACCAGCAGGGCAGAGAGAAGCGGGGTTTCTGTGCTGGAGCGTGGGGAATTGGATGTCAGAAGCTGGTAGGCAAGGCTGAAGCTCTCATTCACCTGTGGTGCCCACCTCTCCCTCCCCAGCACAGATGGTTGTTGTTGGTGCAAATGGTTCTGGGAGGCTGATGCTACCCTGTGCCTCTCTCTGCAGTTCCTTTATACCAGAAACATGAAACAGGTGGTGTTGTGGGAGCCATAAGTTCAGGTAGGACTTGCACACTTAAAAAAGAAAATATTTCTCGCATGAAGTAAGAATGGTTACCAGAGTGCTTGCGTTCAAAAGCAAATGAAATTGTAACTCTTTGAATTCAAGTGTGTGACATACCAGAGTCCTGGATCACTACTGATCAAATGTATAAACACAAGAAGTTAGCAGAAAAGGTATATATTAGATACAGAGTTAAAAGCCAGTCCCCATTGTAAGTTGGCCTGTTGCCAGTATAAGGTTCCACATTTGAGGTTGTCTCAAGGGCCTATCTTAAATGAGGTTGCCCACTCTTGGTTCAGTACAGTGGCTCACCAGAATTACTATTACAATCCATAACCACTGCTAGACGGCTCTCTGCTCTTCAGTTTCGTAAGGATTGTGCTGACCCTCATAGGAACATGAGTTTGTTTGCTTCCAGGATATACGTGTCCAGGCTTGGAGGGCACTTTATTCGGGGATGTAGAGCCCCACATCTCTCTGGACTTGCATAGCTTCAGTGAACCGGTTGGCAGTATGTCCATACGCCATGCTTTGCATCATTTTGAAGGATTAAAGCCTTTTGTTTTCAACCATTATCAGATTTCTATTACCTAAGCCAGGAACCTTCTCTGGTCTCTTTGGAGGGACAGAGACCTTGTGTCAGACATGCAGCAGCTTTGGATGAGGTAGACTAGGTGATCCTTCTGTCTGTCAAGGTTCAACTTACCCACACAGAGATAGCTGACAGTACCATGTTGTACGCCACAGATGTGAAGGGTGACACATCACCCTTTTGCTTTGTCTAGGGATATTGATCGGTTGGTGGAATTTACTCATCGGTAAATTATTGAGTGAAATTTTGTGTGCTTAAGTCAGGTGTGTCATGAGCAGGAAATCCGTGATGATTTCTCAGAGCTATTTTTAAAAATGTTTTCCTCTGTTCTGGAGCCAGTCAGACATAAGGCCACCTTTTCCATTTTTCTGACGATACAGAGAGATTGGGCAGGATGCAGACGAGTTAGCTGTGATGACACTACTCCATCTGAGTATGTAAAGCACATCCGCTAATAAACCCTGGTAAGAAAGAGCCAATTCCGAAGAAGCACTTATTTTCTTGCAGTTCTTAAATTAACTCTTTTTCCCTGTAGTGTGAGACAAAATACCTTTCTGTGTCTTAAAACTTCAGTTGTTTTACATCTTTACTTTGTGACCCTGCTCTGGCAGGGAGGTTGGACTGGATGATCTTTCAAGGTCCCTTCCAACTCCTAACATTCTGTGATTCTGTGTCTTGTACACTTAAGAAAATAAAATCTGTTCCATAAAGGGATACTGAGCAGTAATCTGTGCTTCTCTGCAGAGAGCTTTTCTGTCTCTTGTCACCATGAGTTTTATCAAAGGCTTGATGAGAGTAGTGGTTTTGTTTGTTTGATTGTTTTGTCTTCATTCAATGATCCTTTTCCGTAACGGGATGTTAATTTGGTGCTGTTTTTCCTCACCCTACGGCTCCTTGAGCCTGTGCTCACCATCTCTTTCTGTCTTTTGATGGAGATAGGGCTTTGGTTGCTGTGTGCTCTGCCAGAAGCGTGAGAGAAGACTCAAGCCCATGTGGCCAAAGCAGTGTAACGTCCTGTGCTTTCCCTCTTTTCTGGTTAAGATTCGCCTCAGAATTCATCCCAGATTCCTACATCACTTGTCAGAAAATCAGCCTGCTGGTGTTTCATCTAAACCCACGTATTTCTAGAACCGGGGCATCTCTGTACCTCCTGGACGTCAAACACACTTTCTTTTTTTGTATTTATAAAGGTTGCTCAGAAGTATTTCTTGCTTCTTCAGTGCAGTGACTATCTGTCTCTGTACAGACTGTTGAATCTTAAAGAATCATTAAGGAATGTTTCCACTCCAGAAATAAAAGTTGGAGTTTTCTTTACACCTTAGTGAAAATGGTGCTTTGGCTCTAGGCCTGAGACAGCATTTGCAGTAGCTGTTGTGCAGTCTGATCTCTCTTACCCTGAGCACTATGTTCCTTCTTCAAGTAACTTCTTTGGGCAGCAGTTAAGCAAGGTGAGTATTTGCAATAATCCCAGTGAATATCTGTGCAAATATTTATTCAAAGGAAAAGAAAGACTTATTAAAAAGTCCTTCTTTTCTATAAAAAAAGGCATATAATTGGAGGTTAGGATGTGTTATCTGTGTGCGTACCCCCATCTTGTCTACTTCTGAACCCTTTTTTTGTGTTGGAAGTGTGAGATAAGCAAACAGGAGAGGCAGGATGTGCTTCACTCCTTCCACACCACGTTCAACCAAAAAGAGGAGTAGACAGTCAAGAGTTCCCCTTACTTACACTCTTAAACTAAAAGTCTTTGCCCTTAAGTGCTTAAGCTGTGCTCTTCCAGACTATGAATGATTTATCCCATTTCAAAAAAAATCTTGGGTCAAATATCTGCAGCAGTAAACTCAATTGAAGTAATTTCTGCTTAATAAAGTAGCAATTGTGAAAAGAGATTAAAGAGTAAGAGGACAGGACCAGAAAATGAGGCCTAGTTTATTTAGACTCTTGAGGGAACTTTGAAGGTCTTAATACATGGGACAGAAGAGACAGCATAATGGTAGACAAAAAATACTCTTAACACATGCAAAGTGACACTTGATTAATTTAAGGGAGCTTGAGGCACCTGTACTCTGAACTGAGGGCTCAGCCTTGTGTTCAGCTGATGGAAAGAGCTGTGCTGGTTCAAAACTCAAACATGGCTTCCCTGACCGTGTTCTCCGCTCTTCTGCCAGGGCCTGGTGAAGGGGGCTTGGCTTCACCTGCCGAAGGTGCGGGTTTGTAGCAGGGCTAAAGCATAGGCCCAGGCCTGTACTTTCCCATCTGCCACTTGCGGTGCAAGTTGTCTGACTTCTTACAGTCAGCTGTTACAGGGAGATAAAATAAAAATGTTTAAAAGTAAAACATGTATACATATGTGCTGATGCAGGGATCGTTTCCCACTGGCTTAAGTTCCTAAACCTGCTCACTTCTGGGTGGGTGATGCCAGCACCAGGATGAGGGAAGCAATGGGAAGGTGTAGCTGAAGGGGAGAACAAGGACTTTCTCTGTACCACAAAGAAGATCCACAGTTGACTGCTTCAGCCCAAGTTCGGGTGCTTGAAGTTAAGGCATGCATTGCTGTAGAGTCAGTAGCCTCAGCCAGAGGAAGGGGACAGATTGGGCAGCAGACCATAACCTCTGAACTGACGTTCTCCACAGTTTAGCACACCAAGCCCTGATTTTAATAACTGAGGAGAGAGCAAAAAGTAATCATCAACCAAAAGCTCTGCAAAGCTTGTGCAAAGCTGTGCCATCTGAGATATCGGACTATAATAACAAATGGATCATTGGCTGTTTCTTAACTGGTGCTGGGGTTTGCTGAGGGTTTTGAGGGAGTTTCCAAGATGGAGCAATGCTCCATTTTCACAGTAATTAGCATACTTACCTCTGCATTGCAGTTGGGATGTGAAGTCTGTCTGCTGTTGCACCTCTCAGATAGGCACACGTGCATGCACACAAAATACACAGTTGGGTAATGTTATTTGAGAGGAAGAAAACAGCGGGAGGTAATTTGACTAAAAGTGTTACCAGTGGTTGAATGTATCTGGAAGCCAGGTGGTGCACCTTTGAAAGGGCTTCCCTGAGATGACCTCCCCTTTCAAATTCAGAAAGTACTAAGTGGTGTTTGTAATTGCAGACTGTCACCACTTTCACATTTACTTTTTAAAATTGCTTTTATCAAGTAGAAAGCACTAAGCATGTCATTATTAGAGATCTGTAAACTAAGTGTAATTATTCTGACTGGAAATGTGTTTTTATTTAAGGAGGTAGAAGCTGGTCTGCCCTGTGGCAGGGTTAATCTCTGCAGTCACTATTCTGTAAGCAGCTTATGGAGGTAAATATTACATGTGTCTTTGCCAACTTGGCTAAATATTCCTAGCTGTCTTAAGCCTGCTTGAAGGTAAATGAGCTGTAATTGGATTTCTGTACGGGATAATTTTAAACAAGGGTTATTAGAAGATGCAGTAATCAGTATGAAGAAGCTGCACAATAGGCATATTACTATGAGACGTTGCCTCTCACTGAATGATTTAGTATTGGTCTATCAGAATCAGGGTAACAAGTTAGAGAGAAATGTGCTTTCATGTGGCAGTTCCCATTATTCTTATTATGTGTGGGAAACAAATGGTAATGATGTTTGGGTTGAGTTGGTGGGGAAGGGGGCAATGATGCTACTGAGAGTTACTTTGTACCAAAATTGTGATTTTGTGATTTTTTTTTTAGAGATAAAATTGAAAGAAGATGAAAGATAAATTGATTGCTATCTTTTATATTTCTACAAAACTTTACAAGATAAAACAGACACAATTTGTCTGCAATGATATACTTAAAAAAAATAATTTCAAGTTTCAATCAGAAATTGTTTCTTTGTACAGCCAGTTTCTGCAGGAGGAAGGTAGATAATAAGAATGGAAAACTTGTTCATTTCGGTAGAATTTTAACCACTCTGTTGGTAATTTTTGCTTCACTCTGTTGCAAAATATTTAGAAGTTAGAACTGAAGCCAAATGGAGACAGCAAATGGTGATGTTGCCCTGTGTATTTCATTTGTTTGGTGGTGTTCCCACAGGCCAACAGGTCTTTATTGGGCAGCACAGATAAGAGTACTCCAATAGTAAAATCTAAGTTTTCAAACCAAGGGATGTTTTTATTTCACCAGCTTGTTTTGAACAAATGAAACACAATTTTATTTAGCTTCTGAGATATTTGTGGTTTTGTTGACAGCAGTATTTAAGCTTTTATGCATGAAGTGCAGAAATCACTAAAAATGTATAGTCATTTTCCTGGAGTTCATGTAGCGTTAATTGCCTGTTACATCTTCACAGAATCACAGAATCACAGAATGTTAGGGATTGGAAGGGACCTCAAAAGATCATCTAGTCCAATCCCCCTGCCGGAGTAGGAACACCTAGATGAGGTTACACAGGAAGGCGTCCAGGCGGGTTTTGAATGTCTCCAGAGAAGGAGAGTCCACAACCTCTCTGGGCAGCCTGTTCCAGTGCTCTGTCACCCTCACTGAGAAGAAGTTTCTTCCCAAATTTAAGTGGAACCTCCTGCGTCCCAGTTTGTGTCCGTTACCCCTTGTCCTATCATTGTTTGTCACCGAGAAGAGCCTGGCTCCATCCTTGTGACACTCACCCTTTAAATATTTATAAACATGAATGAGGTCTCCCCTCAGTCTCCTCTTCTGCAAACTAAAGAGACCCAGCTCCCTCAGCCGCTCCTCATAAGGGAGATGCTCCACTCCCTTAATCATCTTTGTGGCTCTGCGCTGGACTCTTCCAAGCAACTCCCTGTCCTTCTTGAACTGAGGGGCCCAGAACTGGACACAATATTTCAGATGCGGTCTCACCAGGGCAGAGTAGAGGGGAAATCTTGATTAAGTAGCTGTCACATTGCAAATGTTTTTGGTTCAAAGTACTGCTGGTTTTCTGATTTCTTATGGATCGGAGAAGTGTTGCTGCTCTAAGCAAAGGTCACTTAACTGAAGTAAAATTTCCTTTCTAGTTCTGATGTGCTCTGCAGTTCTTGGTGCATCTTCTTGTTATGCCCTGACATTCTTCGCCTCCCACTTGGCCACTGCTGTCGTTGTCCTGTGTGAGGAAGGGCCCTGTTGTGAGCCCTATGGCTTTTATGATCAGATTAGATGGAGTGTGAGTCTTAGTCCTCATTTGCTTAGACCTCTTTGGAGATACTGACAAAGCTGGATAGAACTGTGAAAAGAGAGTAGCAAAAGCTTCTTCCACCGATGTGTCTGCGGCCAGTGAGGTGTGCTTGTTTCCTGTTTTTCTTTGTGACTAGAAAGTGGCACTTTGTGAGGGAGCATTAGAATCAAATTTCTAAGAAATAAATTCAGAATTCAAGCTACATTCTTATGCCTTGTGGCTTGTAGCTATTTTGACAGAGGATGTAAATTAACCAAATTGCTTGGTCTTAGAAGAACTGATTAAAACAAACAAACAGATAAATACTACTCTTTTCTTTTTTTTTTGAGTTGTGAAGACCTAATCTAGGCCATGTGACAATGAGACTTCATCTGTAGTTAAAACACATGATGGTACTAACTCTTTATTGATATCTGTTCCAGAAATATTTTTAATGGACATTTCTTAATTGCAATTCTGATATTTCAGTTCATTTCATTTTTCATTTCATTCTAAATCATTTAATTTCAGCAGAAATTTTTAAGTTGCAGTGCTTGGCTGCTTTAATAGAGATGCTGAGCTGTACAGTAAGTGCCTCCACAGCACCAGCAACAACGCTATGAGGAAGGCAAGGCCATAATAACTAGGGCAATTAATTTTTCCAAGTTCAGCTTCCACATGCAGTAGAGGATATGTGAGGCATTTCTCTGACCCTAGGCTCGCCATCTATGGTGGTCCTCAGTGATTTGCTCTCAGCCATGAGCTTGACCTCTATAGGTTTGCTTGGCTGTGGACAGCTTTCCCTGTGCTTCTGGATGCAGAGGGACTCCTCATGGCCAAGGACATGGGATGTAGGTGGTAGTGAATGACTGGAAAAATGTAGGAGAAAAGCAAGAAGGGGCAGAAAGACGGCCTGGCTGTGCCCAGAGTTGCGAGCTGCTCATTTTGCAGTTATCTCTGGTATTTGTGGTCACCGGTTCTGCTTGCCAGTGGTGGCATCTGAGCATGCTGGTTTTACAGCTTCTGCTCTAGCTTGTGTTAAGAGGAGTTAAAGAGGAAAGATCCTTCATTCAGTGAAGTTAATACAATGTAATCTGTTACATCAGTAATTTCAGATTACTTGATTATTTTTTTTTCCTCTCCGCAGAACTGAGATCTTTTCTTCCAGGTCACATTTTTTAATAGTGGCGTACAGCGTGTTACCTTCTTGCAGGCCTCTTTCTAGATGTCCTGTCTGATCATTTATGTCAGGTTTTTGTCCAGATCAAAGCCACTAGGTGAGATCATGAGATGTTGTTAAGTGTTGGGAATAGGAATGTGAAGCTTTGCCCTCTGTCCCTCTTTTAGTACAAATAATGTTACTGTGTGTCTATCCTAACAGCCAGCCCTGACACATTTAAAATAGTTGGTTTGCCACCCTCTGAGGGTATGAAGGAGTAGGGTTCTGATGGGTGCTGGGGCTGTTTTGAATAGCTGGCATTGCGAATACACTCCTTCATTTTTAAAGGACAAAAGAAAAACTAATTAGTTGTCTTTATAGACTTCTAGCTTGCCAGGAATCTTCAGCTGTCTCTTTGTCAAAAACACCTCACACGTGCAGCTGGCAGGGGTGCTTCACCTCTTCCTGTCCAACTGGGGGACAATGATCTGTCACTGGTACTTATGGTCAGAGTTGCTGTAACTTTGCACACTCAGAAGTTGTGATATTAAGGTTTCATTAAGTTCTTGCCCCCTTAGCATAAGCAGCTGCTGATAAAACATTATCTGGTGGCTTTGTAGGCCAGTAAGTTGAGAATAATCAGTTTTCAGCATCTCTATATTTAAAGTAGGCTGCTTCAGAGTGCCTTCTGCTAGCAAACCACAACTTCCCTCAAAAGTTATGTGCCACAGGAAGGATGAAACTGCTAAGTCTAGCTTATTAGAGGGAGGAACATAGCTCTCCTTATGCATGGTATAAGACAATGTATACTTTTCTGAAGGGAATAGGATAACCACAAATGTTGCTGCCTTCAGAGCAGGTGCAAAACTTGCTTTTTTAGTTTAGCCCTTTTCCTCAGTTGTGACAGATGTTGTGCAAAGAAAAGAGGAAGAGGATAAACTTATATTTTTGCACCGAGGAAAAATAAATGCAGCTTTTTGGAAAGAAATCTAGGCCATGTCTTGACCTTTCTTTATTTTAGAAGTATGCGATTGACAGCATTTTGGTAAGAGCTTAAATAGAGGACATTGCTAGAAGATTTTAGAGTTATATTGTTTGCTAGTTTTACTGCGAGGCCACTGAGTTTCATGTTGCTTCCTTGTCTAACTTAATCTAAGTTTTGACCATTTCATTTGACCATTTTGTTAGTTGTAGAAGGATGGAGGTTGAAAGGAGCCTCTGGAGGTCATCTTGTCCAACCCTGGTAGTGCCAATTTAATCAGGGCTATGTCTGGTCAAGTTTTGAGTATTTCTAAGGATAGACATTTCAGAGGCTTTCTGTGCAACCTTTCCCAATGCCTGACTAACCTCATGATGAAAAAATGCTTTCTGATGTTTAATTACTTGTGCCTGTTCCTGTGTGTTGCCATCTTTTCTGTCCCCCTCCCCATTAGGCAGTTGAAGGCAGCAATAACATCTCCCCTCTCTCTTCCTTCTCCAGGCTGAACCATCTCAGCCCTCTCAGCCTCTCCTCCTGTAGCACGTGCTGCAGTCTTTCCATCCTTTTTAATGGCCCTCTGCTGGACTTGTTCCAGTATGTCAGCATCTTTCTTGTATTGGGGAACCCAAATCTGGGTACAAGACTCCAGGTGTGATCTCCCAAGTACTGAATGGAAGGGAAAGCTCTTCCCTTGACATTCTTTTCATGGCCCCATACGTGAGGGCCATGAGGTCACACTACTGACTTCTCTTGAACTTATCCACCAGGAGCCCAGACCTTTTTTGGCCAAGCTGCTTTCTACCCAGGCAATGCTCAGCCTGCACTACTGTGTGGGGTTATTCCACCTCAGATGCAGGACTTCACATCTGACTTTGCTGAACTTCATGAGGTTCTTGTGAGACCATTTTTTCCAGCCCTTTGAGGTCCTGTTCTTTATTTAACGCGTCTCAGCAAGGTTATGCAAATTGGGAAGTCATGGGGCAAGATCCCAATTTTGAGTAAAGGTAAATCAGTACGCTGTTGGTCACCCCGTGTGTAGAGATACCCTGTTCTTTTCTGCCATCCAGCTCATACACAGTTGGATTTGCGTTCTCTCTTTGCACTTACCTTCTGTCCATCCTCTTTCTACGATTTGGATGAAGTGGTGAACAGCTTTGATCTGACTGTTCATAGAGAGACTAGATGATCTGAAGGATGGAGACTTGATGCAGATCTGTAAAATCACGAGTAATGTGGGCAGGGTAAATAGGGAGTTGCTGTGTTTGCTCATTACTCGCACAAGAAGCGGAGGACTTCAAATGAAACTAACAGATGTCACAAGCGAAAGAAAGTGGCTCCACGTGCCATGGGTAGTTTGTGCTGTGGAACTTCTTGCTGCAAGATGCTGCAGGCACAGGCATTTTTATTTCAGTTAAAAAAGGGACCAGACAGGATGATGGAAGACAAATGGATTGAGGTCTGTTATGTGCAAAGATGAGACATTTGCCTCAGGAAGTCTGAAGTTCGACATTGCAGGAAGCCAAGAGAGTATTCCAAGGGGAAAAAAATTGAGGAAATATGTCTGAGCATTTACTGCACAGACAACCATTCTCCTGTTTTTCTTCAGAAAAGGGCTGCAGCTTGGCTGAGTTCATTTTGGAGCACAGCCTTAGTCTGCAGGCTGCAGTTTAGCCAAGAAAGTATTAGGAAACATTTCACTCTGATGCATTTGATGTTTTTCTGCTGATTCTTGGTGTCCATTGACCTTGTCTGCATTGAGCCAGCACAGAGGGATACGGCTAAGACACAAACCTTAGTTTGCCTTGAGTTCTTGCCCTGCTCTGTGCCACAGACATGGAGATAGAGGAGACAGAGTACATTGCTGCTTTTCAGTTCCTCCAAAACTGGTCGTGTAAGGCAAAGCTTCTCTTTCTTTTCAGCTGCACCCTGTTTTTCTTATGTTGCAGGCTGTCTCATTGTTTTTTGGGAGTCTATTCATTCCCTGCTTACGTGAAAGCTTTTGAGTTTCAGAACAACGTTAGAGGAGTCATTAACCACCTTCAGGAATCGTGTTATTTGTGGTACCATGTTTCCCACTGTGGAGAGTTGCTGTTACTGTCTTTTTCTAGGAGATGACCATGTTGCTGACAGGTTTCTCATCTGCATAGTTTTCAGGGCCACAACCAAAAGAGCCAGGCAGCAATGCCTGCCCTCTTCTGCTGGGACTGTATGCTACAGGAGATTGTGTTCTTTATCTCCACACTTTCAGGTAGGCTTCAATACCTTTGAGCCCAAGATGACCGAGGGAACCCATCTGAGCATTTGCAGTAGTAGTCTTTGGTTTTGTATTCTCAGCAAAAGAAAAGGTGAAGGCACTGAATGCTGTCTTGCTGAAAATGCATGTTCCTTGTTGGGATTTTTCACATAAAGCACCCTCACTTGGTGCACGTGTTCAACAACAGGTATTTATACAAGTTTATTTTCTGGACTTGGACAGAGACAGCCAAAATGTACCATCTGACCCCCACCATCATTTTTATTTCTATGTGCTCTGTCACATTCCCTACCAGGTAAGATTTGACAGAGATGTCAGTAGCAGACATGTAGTCTAGTTGGAGTTCTCTTAGCAGCTGCCCTGGCCCTACAGTCCGAAGTGTAGAGTTAAAAGGTGTTCTATCGTCCTGTCACAAACACAGGTTTTAAGATCCTGACTGGACTTCAGCCTCCAAATAGAGATCCAAAGAACTCCAAATAGTTTCTCCAAAGAATTTCAGATCCTCATAATGAGCAAGCCATTTGAACCTGCTGCTATTTGTCAGCTGCTTTACTTGTATGTGAAAAGGGTGAGTGAGCTCCAGATCTGACTATTTCCCAGCCTTTCACAATGAAGGGGACATGTCCTAGAATGTATCAAAAGCTTTTGACAAAGAAAAAGCTCCTTTTCTTTTGCAAAGCTCATACTGGTTCAGTCATATGTTGCATGGCATGGCATGCTTCTGTCTTTTAAGACAGACACATTTGTGATATACTCAGTGTTAGAGATATCAGGTATGGCTTTATCCCTTTATTCGTGTCTGTGAGGCGTGCAGGAGCAGGGGGACCCGAGGTGTGCCATTGAGGTAACTGCTATCATAAAAATATTCCCAATAGTACTGGGGGAAGAGTACTGTTAGGATGAATGGATAAAGGCATCTGGAAGAAAACCAGTAGTTTGCGAACAGCTGTAAGTTTTTAATATTACTGCTCTCCCTTGCTCCCATGCGGCGGCTTCATACCATCTCTCCGGTGGTGGCTACCAGCCCCACAGCACAGCTGCTAGAAAAAGGACAGATGCTCTCTGAACAACTTCAGTGCAGTGTCCCAGGCCAACTGAAACCCCCACTGCTACTTTTGGCAGTTTCAGATAAGCACACATCGATAGGGGGGTGCATGAGCTGTGAGCACGCACTGACGAGCCGTGAGGGGAAGCAGTGGCATCAGCTGCCACAGCTGTAAGTTGTCACTGTCTGTATGTGTGTCTGTGACTTTAGGGTTCTTGTCTGGAAGCTGAGCTTATCTTAGCTATTAAAGGTTTTAATTTTATTGGTTTCTTCAGCATTTGAGAAATATTAAAATAAGGAGAAAAAAAAATAGCTTTGCTTACACCCGTATCTAACTGGACCAATGCTCTAAGGCTTTGTGGAGCAACAGTAGTATTTTGATGTAAATAAGCTGTTTGAGAATGTTGACATTGTTTAAAAACAAAGTCTAAATTTGAAAATAACAGAATTGCTAATGTGAGATAATGGGGATAGAGAAACATTTTTGATACAGATCTTCACATTGTTTCCACTTTGAGAATAGACATCTGCAGTATGTGGTGCTGTATTATGTATTTGAGTTATATTATACAGACAAATATAAAAAAGACTCTTGCCTTTAAGGCTTTATCACAGTTAGATGAAATGCATACCAAAAATTAAAAAACATCAGTAGACATTAGTAGAAAAAAATGAGCTTGTACTGGTGTGATGTTAATAATACATATGTTTTATTTCTACAACTTCTAGTTATTCATGAGTGGTCTGTCTGTGGTTTTATCAGGTTATTATTTGCTTACTCCATTAGGAACAAATTCTTAAATAATATTTTAAAATAGTTTATTAAAAAAGCCGGTAAGAACAGAACCGCTATAGCATACAGAATTAAGTAGAACCTCTCCTGTTAAAAAAGTATTTTTCTTACTCCATTTTCCTGTAGCTGCATAGTGTCTTTTGAAAATAGCAACTCAATTTTTACAATTTAAGTTGTATGAAATATAGGGTTTTTTGCATTTTCTTTCCCATAAGAAAGCAATAGTTGATGTAATGTTTCCGTACTGCTGTTCAGATATGACCCTTCAGTGTTTCCAGGTAGGCAGAGGTCAACATGTGAGGAAGGAAGGAATTGCAAAGCTAACAAATGTAACTATGTTTGTTTGACTTCCAGTATAACCTCAGTGTTAGAGAGATGCGGCTGCAATAAATAACATTTATTCTGACATCTGGCGTAGCTTTTACCAGTAATTATCAGACACTCTTTAATTTTCCTTTTCCATCACAACCCCATGGTGCAATTACCGAGTTGTGTTGGCAGGTGAAGGTGTATTAATAAGACAGAAGACAAAAGGAAAGCCATGGGGGCCAGGAATAAAGTAGGGAAGGAAACGGACGCACGGCGGAAGGGCACGACAGCAGGAA
>NW_010199234.1:43983-52814 GCF_000695765.1 Mesitornis unicolor
CTCACATCCTGGACACTCAGCTGGTATCGAGCCGATTCCAGCAGGATGTAAGTAATTTCATCTCTCTGCTGGCCCCATTTCAGTGTGCCCGAAGGAATCCCAGATATGCTGTGTGAAGGTGTGATGGGAAAGCTTGTTCCTAGCCAATGCTGCTGTTCTCAGTTACTGATCTCTCAGGTAAACAGCGCTTAAAAAGAGGTGGCCATCTCACACCACTGGAATTAACCTATTAATTTGCTTTTTGGAAGCTTCATCTATGAACATTTATATTTCTGTTTCTAAGACTTTTTTGCCTTGTGTCCATGTCTGACCTCAGCAGAAGTTCTTAAGAACCCTGTATCACTGCTCTTTTAACTGAAACGGCACAGTTTTCATATTACAGTCTCTTGCTTCAACTTAGATTTTTGTGTTCATAAATAATTTATATACAAGTGGACTACAGACTCTTTACAATACACACTGGAAAGAAAAGTTCTCCTTTAGGAAAAAGGAGTAAAGAGATAATACACCTTGCAAAGATGAGTGATTTAACATACAGGAGATAGTCAGTGTTGCGGAGAACCAAACAGTTCATTGGCTTTTCATCCATTACATTTGGCAATGCTATCTATGAATTGTCCGATAAGACATTCGTGCTCCAACTACTACAAAATGCAGTTTCACCTCCAAAGAGCTATAAACTAAGCACTTGTTACAGTCAAACATGCACAGAAATTGTCCATTTTGTTCTCAAAGTTTGATTTCTTCACTTGTATGACTTGGCTGGCCAAGCCATTGCTGTAACTGGAGCTCAGTGAGAGGTCTCGCAATTTGCAGGTGTTCTGGTTGTAGTCAATACGAATTGTAAGCTATTTTTATTTAATCCTTTTTCAGACACCCAGACTGTGAATCAAGTCTTTGCTTGAGTTAATAACATCCAGGCATACGTATGTGCAGTACAGAATTTGGACACTCACAATGGTGCATATTTCCTGGAAAAAATCAAGAGATCAGTCAAAATTATTCGGCTCGGAAATATGGGTTTTCCTGCTGTCCGGTAACAATTCTTGTTCAGTCCAACATCACTCCTTGATTTCCTGGCATCCTGAGAAACAATATCTTACTTAAGCTGCTGTACAGGCAGCACAAAGAGTTTTTACTGCAGACCCTGGATTTTGAAGCTTGTTTCACTGCGGTGTACTATATACTACAGACTTTATTTTTCAGGTAGCTTTCCATTGGGAGATTTTGCAAGTATTGACATTTGCGTTTCTCCCACCTCGCGTGAGCTTTCTTCATGATGTGACCTGGCAGCGCTTGAGATTGATACGCTCACTTGCCGTCTCAGTATTTTCATTACAGTTCTCTTGTATCCTTTGCATGCAAAGAAATAGATGAAGGGATCCAGGCAGCAGTTAAAATTCATCAGAAATACAGTATAATGGAGTGACTTCTGGAAAACTTTATTTTCAGCACACGAGGGCTCACTCTGAAGCTTCTTAATCATGTGTTTTATTATTGCAACGTGATAAGGGGTGAAGCAGATGATGAACACTATAATTACAAATATGATTGTATTGATGGCTTTTTTGTTTATCCCCGATTTTTCAGTCAGTGGGTTTTCCTTGGCCGTCTGAAAAAGTTTGCAGCTGATCTGAGAGTAGCAAAATAATATAATCCCCAGGGGAATAAGGTACCCTACTAAACAGGCAGCAAGGAGTATAAATGGTAGATGTGCTATTTTTTCAAAGTTTGGATATTCCATGCATGTAGTCCTGTCTATTTCTTCCTGTGACATGGGTTGTATAAGTAACGGGAAAGTCTGACTAAATACAAGAAACCAAATAAAGACACAGATGCCCTTGGCGTATTTAATCCTTCGGATCTTGTATCGGAAGGGGTGGACGACAGCGAAAAACCTGTCGATGCTCAAGCACGTCATGAAGTTGACACCCGCGTAGGTGTTGATGTAGAACAGGAGCGCGGTTATTCGGCACAGCGCCTCCCCAAAGGGCCAGTGAAACCCCAGGGCGTAGTAGGCGATCCTGGTGGGCAGGGCGAGGCAGAAGAGGAGGTCGGAGAGGACGAGGTTTGTTGAGTAGAGGGTGGTGGAGTTGATCTTCTTTCTGTTTTTAAAAATGACAGTGAGGGCAATGGTGTTGCCGAGCACCCCAAGAATTAAGATGGAGCTGTAGAAGACGCTGAGGAGTATCCGTGCTGTGTCCTTGTGCTCGTACAAGTCGCAGGTGGAAATGTTCATATGAGAAGCTGTGAAAGCGTCCATCTCTGTAAGCGCTGTGGTCACAGGAAGCTCAGTAGACCTAACGGATAAAAGAAAACCCCAAAAGGGCACATTTTATAAATGCAGATAAACTTCTGCAGAACAACAACCAACCTCTGTTGCAAACAGCAGGATTGCAAAATACTGAAATGAAACTTCATTATGGTGAAATACTTTTCAAGCCTCAGTCTGAAAGCAAACAAACAAAAAAGGTGGCTTTTTTTGGCTTTTCTGTTTTGATCCCAATCCCTTCTCTCCCGAAAAAAATCAGACAGGGCAAAATGATAAACCAGGGATGTAATCTATTTGGAAAGTGAAACTTTTAGATGGTCAGGAGGTGGGAGGCTGTTCAAAGCAATCCAAGGGGAAAAAGGAATCTGAAGAAACCACGTGATAAATGTTCATAGAAAGTTTCCAAGGGTCAGACAAGCAGACAAAATAATTTAAGTGTGTTTCAGTTAATTTTTAGTGAGTTTTTGTTTAACTTACTCAGAGAAACCGTTTTTTTTCAGGATACTTACCATATTGGCGTATAATTCAGCTTGCTTAATGCTAGCTTTAAGAATTGGCTTTTGGAACTTAATTCAAATATTGTTACATACATAAAATCTTCAGACTACTACTTTAGACACTCTTCGGTGGTGCTACAAGAGAGAGAGAACCCAGCTGAAGTATTTTACACCTTGTCAGTTTAATAGGTTTTAGAAATTGTATAACCTGCACATTCAGAAGTAGCATGGAAGAGCTGCAAAATGGCAGTGATTTGGGGCACTTGAAAATATAAAATCTGATCCAACAGAATTTCAGAAGTGGAAAGAACCCCATCCTGTTGATATTGCTTCCAGTACAGAATATTTCTTAGATGTTTTGTTACCTGGCACTTGCGTAGTGTAAGCATAAGTGTCAGAAAGGATGGGGCATCTGACGTTACTGCTTGGGCAGCTGTTCTCTGGAATGGTGCCTCTTAGAGGTACTTAAATGGATTAAACAGCAGTCAAAACAAGGTTGCTTCTGCTGTACTGCAGAATAGTACCTGGAGATAAAAGCTGCTGTAACCTGAGTTTTAGGTCCATCTGGTACCTTTAATTAAAATATAGAGGTGGTTTCTGAGGATCTGCCTTTCAACACATAATATTTACAAGTAACTGCAGCCTGTTGTAGCTTAGAAGATATTTCTGGAAAATGCCTCTCAGTTCTAAGGGTTTTAAACTACACATTTTAGAAAGTATTCATTATCCTTTTATTAACTTGTGAAAGCATTAAAGGGTTAGTGTCTTCTTTCATGTTTTGAGGAGATTGCCCTACTTATTTCAGGTTGTTCACAATTAATGTACCTGCAGCTTGTACTGTGTTATAAGTCAGTCTGATCAGACTTTTTGCTAGTTTAGGAGGAGTGCATAATGTTCTCTGTTAAACAGTAAATCTGCAGATAGTGGGTGATGTGTATTAACATACATAAATGTGTTAGATTGCTTCTGTTTAAAGAAGAAATGTAGCATCCAGATAGCAAATACAGATTTAATATACTGTGGTGCTCAGTAGGAAAGACAGGTGAGTGATTTCCTCCTGAGAGCTGTATAATGTTCAAATTCTTAGATACCCATGGAGTCTGTACCATGTGGGAATGCTGCACTCGGGGTTGGAAGTCAAATCTGAAGTGGGAGTTCTGTGGTGTGAATAAGGGCATTAAACTGGCAAGTAGCAACTCCAGCGGTAGAGCGAACATCTGTGATTTACTATTAGTTAATTCTACATCATGCACAGTATCTTGGTGTTAGTGTGTTTGCTGATTGATTAACATAGCGGTTTTACCCTGAGGATAGCTCTGGTATACTTTCCTCCTGTTCTGTCTTTTCTCTTATAGAAGTGTCTAGGATGGCTCTTGTTTTACACAAGTGTAACAGACCGCAGAAAACGGTGTGGGTTTGTGTAGGCACCTAGGTAAGAGTCAGTGAGGTATTTTGTTTTGTTTCTTTCATTTAAATGCTTCTGATTACTTGTTCACATGCCTAGCATGACATCTATCTTCTACTTATCTCTTCCTTAAATGTAGGTAAAATCATTCCTTAAACATATGTAAGGAAAAATAATCTATGAATTATGAAAAACAGTTCTATTGCAGCAATTAGCTACAGCCTATTAACTGCATCATTTTATTTTCACTGTAAAGTTGTCGTAGTTTTGGTTCATAAATAACGTGCATAATTGTCATGCCTGTTCATTTGTCTTTCTGTAAATGTTTGTAAGATGTAGAGTGTCTGTTCCACGAACACATTTAACTGTGGTTCCATACTTTGAGTGAATTTATTTTTTTTTACATCAAGTAGAATTTTGTGAAACATGTTACCTAGTTTTGTGTTATGAAGTCAGATCTTTAATGAAGTAAATTAATCTTTGTTGTTGCTCAAAATAGGATGTTCAGCCTCGCATAAAACCATGGCTGTATTGAAAAGAAGTGCTGGCTGAGAGACAGTTTGTGTCTTTCCATGATGTTAGCATGGATATTCGTGGGGAATGTCCATGGCAGGACACACGGACCACAAGCAGATGAGAAGAAAGCTGGGGGACCACAGCTCATGGCCCTTCCAGGGCAGTGTGCACAGCAGCTAAGCTGTGCTCCTTGACAGAGGATGTGGGATTCAGCCCTGTTGTGGAGAAAGGGTTCTTCCTGATCCTCTGTTATACCCAAAATATTCTGGCTGTTAATGTAGAGTGCACATTTTAAAATACTCTAGATAAGCAATTGTACTTTGTTTATGTGTCGGTATATATGGGCATTTTTGAGCAGTCACCGTGGTGTCTAGGTGCTCTATTAGCTGAATATATTTCATTTAAAAAACCAAACAAACCCTCAAGATACTGTCTGTGTTTTGGGGCCCAAAGAGATTATAAAGTTGCTATCATGTAACGACTTAATGTGCATCAGCTGAGCTATGGTAACTTCTTTGTTTGGATGAGCTCCATTCACCTCAGCAGGTATTTCACCTTTTCTTCTCTATCTTGAACAAGGCTGCATTAAAAAAATACTTTCTAGCTAGAAGATCTCTGGATTATTAAGAAGGAAAAGAAGACTTTTTTTTTTGAGTCCTATTCCTTGTGTCAGGTTGCTGGTTGTTGGCAGCAATCCTTAGTGATCAGCTTGTTATACCTACAGAGCATATGCCATCCTCCACAGAATGTATCTGACAAAGCAGCTGCAGGCCCATTTTGGGTTCTTTTAGTGTGTTTTGCATTCTTGGAGCAAAAATGGAGAATGCTACCTCCTTACTGCTGTAAACCTCAGACTAACTGGGCTTGATTCTTACTGATTTCAATGAGCTGTGTGCCTGAATACCTTATGGGAACATGGCCGTTGAATGTCATGAATCCAGATGCACCATTGACCCTCTAGAATCACTACCCGAGTGTTTGGTCCTCTAGGTTGTTGGATTGAATACCCCTCCACAGTGGCCTTCTGAGTTTATTAATGGTACTTAAAAAATTACCAATTTAATAATTTTAGAAAATGTTGCCACAACTTTTTGGCATAGTTACACATGCAGACTTATAAGGCATAAAGTATGAGTTAAGATTCTTGTCTTTATATTGGTATTGTAAAGAAGGCTGTTCAGGTTTTTACTTTTTCCTGAGTCTACAGACACACAGTGCTCAATAACACAGGCCTGTAAAGTTGTAGTGCAAAGAGACCACTTGCTCATTTAGTGTGACCGCCTGTATAATCCAGGTTATGTTATTATTTTAGTTATTTGTCAATGGATTCCACTAACTTTACCTTTAAAGTGTATTTTCCGAAATGCTCTTTGGTTTTAATTTGGAGAACTGAAGAGAAAGCAAATTAGCCATTTGTACTGTAGTTTTTGGTCAGTTAACCTCCCTTTTAAAAAATATAGGTGTCTTTTATTTAAATATCTTTAAAATTAATTTGCAGATGCTGTTCTTGTTGAGCCTTTCCCATATATACAGCCTCATAGTTTTGGCAGTTCACGGTGAACTTCTCCGTCTCACCACAAGGCTAAACAGTCTTGTGACCTCTGTTCTAACCCCAGCTTGGTCCCACACAGGAGGTGGTGTTCCAGATGCTTCTTGGGTATCGGTGCACCCGGAAGCATCCTCACCACTGCCTCCCTGCCTTCTCTGCTCAGTTGGTTTGGTACCCGAGACAGATATGCATAGCATTGCACTGGGAGTTCTTGAATTTTATTCACTGTGATCCTGGAGTACTTCTCAGGTTCACTTTGTCCTAGGATATCTCCAGTCTATGGGCATGGCCATGGCTCTCTGCTTCTACCTGGGAGGACCTTACGCCTGGGAGAGTTTAAAATTATCTTTACTATTATGCCCAGGCTTGCAAACAGCACAGATTATTCTTTATTGTTCTCTCACTTGCCATTTTCAAGGCTTAGCATTGTATTTGTTTTCTGACTAGTAATGGAAAAAGTTTCACTTTTTGTTAGCTGGCCAGCTTTTCGTCTATTCTGTGTGCTTCCTTGATGATTGATAGCAACAGTATCCACTTGACGAAAATAATCACAGTACCATGTCAAGCTGCTTGCAATACCTTGCAAGTTTGAAATCTGTGCAGGTGGCTTTCTAAGCCAATTTTGTAATCTCATCAAAGAAGGAAAGTAAGTTGTTTCAGGAGATTGGTTTTCTGTGAAAACATTTGACTGACATTATTTATTTGGTTTACATTTAAACTGCAGCCAGCTCAGAGTAGTGTGTCTGCTACAAAAGGGGTCTGATGAACAGAGCAGTGGCTGCCGTCTGGAAGTCCTATGTGATCCAAAGCCCTGGTTCATAGTCATGCTAATGTATGATGAGCTTTATGTGTAGTATCATAATGTCACATACATTTGACTGTTACCAAGCTATGGTAATATTTGACTTTATTTGACTGAAGTTATGAGCCAGCATTTGCCATGTTGCAACCTTGGATTACATGGATTTGGATTATGTGCAAGCAGT
Organism: Mesitornis unicolor; assembly: GCF_000695765.1. Classification (NCBI taxonomy): domain Eukaryota; kingdom Metazoa; phylum Chordata; class Aves; order Mesitornithiformes; family Mesitornithidae; genus Mesitornis; species Mesitornis unicolor. The sequence goes on from NW_010199234.1 coordinate 51,209, forward strand.
GATACAGAGCTGTTGCTCTCTGTATGCTAAATGAGTTTTCTTGTTCTCGTCTCCTGCTTTTGCTGAAGGAGCACCATCTGTCTTTTCAGCAGAACAGGAAACATGTAAAGGGCTTTAACTGTGTATTGTAACCTAATATGTGATTTGCCTGTCTCTTCCTAATTTTCGTTCTTTGCGGATGAATCCCTGGTCCATCTGTCCAGTAGCTAATTTAAGAGGGATATCAATTAAATTCTTGGAAAGGTGAGGCAGATCATTAGAAAGATCTCTCCTGGATCTATACATAGTATGATTTAGGCATCTGGACATGGATGAACCATATTTCTTTAACAAAGAGTATTGGGGAATAATGTTGTTTATGTCTGCATAAAGAGTGTAAATGAGTTAAAAGGAATGGCTGGGAAGGAGTCTTCTCTTTACCTGCAGTGCCTGATCTGAGGATTTACTGAGCTTACAGCCCTCTAAATGTGTAAGCTATGTAACTCTTATAGAGTTTAAAAACAGTAGAAGATGGGAAATATGCAATCCTCTGGTTGTGTTTTCCCTAATCTCTAAAATTGTTTTCTTTTGACTAGTCATATTTGCTGTTTGAATTTCTAATACACCATAGAAGTAAACTTCATAGTAGAGTGTTTTCTGTGTTTGAGAAAAGGCCTTGATTTGACTAATGTACGTTAAAAAATGTGAATGCTAAGTTGCACAGTTGTTAATACAGAAAGAACAGATACCTAAGGTGCTTATATCTGGTTGAATATATTGGCAGCTTGGGAACAACACGTGGTTTAATAAAAGCTGAGGCAAGAGACAGGCGTGTCCTAAAGCTTCCTGTTTCTTTCTAATACTTTAACACTCGAGCACTTCTAGTGCGTTATGCTGATTTACTGTTCTTCAAACCTGTGGAGTTTTGTGTCCTAAATTACAACGAGAAGGCCTGATGACCTGCAGACTGAATTCCTAGGTCACAACCCACGGCTAACTTTGAGAGAGTTTCTAGGCTGGTGCTTTAATTATTCCTTAGTGTAGACCCAGATTTGGTGGAATACTAAAGCCAGATTTGTAAGCCACACTCCAGAGAATTCAAAGTCTTCCTTTCATAAATTAATTCTCTTAATGATGTCTATGAAGCATTACGATATTCTTTAAGTTCTTAACAGAATTTGCAGATGTGTGCACTGTATGTAGGATATTTCTAGTCCTGCTTTTATATCTTACTATCTGTTTTGCAAAGCTGTGTGACAGTTACATTTGGCGCTCAAAAATAGTAGAAGCTGCAATAAGCGAAATGGAAATAAAGAAGTTGAGTTGAAATGCTCCACAACCAGTTAAAGAAAAAGTGGAAGTCATTTGAAGTGTACATGTCTTGCTCTTATCTGTTGGATCTCTCTTTCCAAATGTGATCCGTCCTATGAAGATGTGAGAACTATCTACTATAAATCAGCTCTGCTAAAGTCGAATGTTGGTGTGAAGAGCTGTGCTGATGCTGAGATGATTAACCTCCCTGCTGTTTATTCACCTAGGTATACTCAGTTTAAAAAGGAGAGGGCATAAAATACAGCAAATATACAAAAGAAGAACAAAAGAATGCCACTGACAGTGACATTCCTGC
>NW_010199234.1:52845-54745 GCF_000695765.1 Mesitornis unicolor
CAAAAGAAAAAAGGGTCAAGTAAGAATTCCTATCTTTCTACTAGAAAGAAATGCACACCTTTTATATTATTTCCTCCTATACAGGTGCAATATTTAATATTAGGGATTACAATTTCATAACTTTAGCTTAAACTTATTATTCATTATAAGTATATGTACTCCTCAGCCTTTTAAGCAGAGAGAGATGAGATTTGAACTCTTAAAGACTAACTGACAGGTAAGTTTTCAGTCCCCTCATGCCATAAAAATGTTAGGCAGACCTCTTGTATTCTGTGCCCAAAGGCATGCATGGTGCTGTCTATAATTTTAAGAAAAAATATAGATGAGCTCCTGTCTGTTGAACTATCTATCTTTTTTTTGCCAGTATAATATGAAAAACAGATCCTTTTGAAGTGGGAAGATGTATAAAAATCATAGCATGTGTAATATTTCTTTGACTTTGTGGCATAAAGATCAATAAAAAGGAGAGAGATTTTTGGTGATTGCAATTGTGGAAAAGAATTCCTTATAAAAACATTGAAAGAAATGCGTGTCAGAGGGTAAAAGAGGAATTAGCTCACAAAACTTAAATCCTTGAAATACCGTGTTGCAGTATTTAGAGATGAGAAGAGGGACTGAGGAGCTCTTGAGCTGACAGTGAAGGCTGTTTCATAGATAAGGAGCGCATGTGATAGAGTGAGCTACGCATTCACAACCACAGTACAAATTTGTTCTAAGGCTCTCTCCCACTATTAGAGTACTCTGTGAGGGTCAGTGAACCACTTAAGAACTGCAGTGCTTCGCTTACTGCTTGTCCTGTAGTTATTTCTGCTTTAGTGTAGTTTAAATTACTATTGCTAAAAAAATGTCTATGCTAATGGAGTATCAAAAGTTTCCTCGTGATTGTCGAAATTATAAGAAAGGACTTGAAATAACTTGTTAAGCTGTGGGTCAACGGATCCTTTAAATAAAAATTAGCTGGCAGCATATTAATATGTCAACATAAAATACCACAGAATTTCTTCCACGAGCCTTGTCTCTCCCATCCAAAGATCATTTATCCTTCCTACCACATGAAAATATTCAGTATAATGCAAAAAAAAAAAAAAAGAAATATTATTTCTGGAACTATTTGTAGTTTTCAGTTAAAAAAAAAAAAAAGTTAATTCTTTTCTGTACTTACATATCTGTAGCTTCTTGGATCCTGTGAGCAGTGAAGGGCATTAGCAGGATGGCTTGACTGCCAAAGTTTACCCTTGCACATTGTTTTCAAGAGTGATTACGTGAGTCTCCTTTGTGGGAGGGGTAGGTTTTTTTCAAGTGCTTAAGTGTGCTGGTCTTGATTTGCTGCCTACTGTTTTATGGGATGTGAAAGCGTCTATTTTGAATACTTTTACAATTAGTCTGCTCAAAGAGAGTAATTAAAACAACCCCTCCGCCTTCCCCCTGAAGTTACGAATTACTGACTCTCATGGAAGGGACTTTACCCAGTGGTTTACTTGACGAATTGTTGACCAACTAAAATCCCTGAGTGAAACCCCTTTTTATATACCACTTGCATTTTAAAATACCATAAACTTAGTTTGTAGCAAAGAGCTGTATGATCAGCACATGCTTTAAAACTGCTTCTTACTGATCAGATCTGACACAGCACAAGAAAACCTCAGAACTGAGGCATGCCGAGATGCTGCGTAAAAACAAGCGTCTCGACAGCCCCTGTATGTTCCTAGCATGGTTTTAGTGTCATAATCATGAGGCTTTACGGAAGTGCCCTTTGAAAATACATGAGGGAGTTGAAGAGCTCTGGTGGTTTGAAACGTTCATGAGGATGTGTGCCTTTGTAAGCTGTTTATTGCATTTTGAGCAAATATAATAATAATAATAATAATAAATAATGTAAGATAAATACATTAACGATGAA
>NW_010199235.1:0-3014 GCF_000695765.1 Mesitornis unicolor
TTAGTAGGGTGGGTGCATCTGCCACATCTATTTAAATGTGGTCATGCTTTTTGTGCATAAATATAAAAAAATGGTTTTAACTAGAGAATTTAAGTAAAATGTCGTTTCAGAAGACTGTAATTTACAATGCATGCTACATTGTAGGAGTTGATTTATTTTTGTTTCCATCAAAGATAGGTATAGTATGAAATTTTCTGTTGAAATATGAAATTTCTCTAGCATGTCTGCAATGGAAGTATCCATACAATCTTAATTTCATTCTCATATGAATTGCGGCAAAATGAAACACTTTGTTAAAGAAACGTGTTTTTACTAAAGAATTTTTGTCACATTTCTCACTATACGTGATTTCAGTTTCCATTACTGTTTGTAGAGTTATGTTTTTAACACTGTAATTACAGGCATTTGTATTTGCCTGTATTATCTAAGAAAATGTGGAATAAATATAATATGGAATAAATATGAATAACTATAATATGGAATAAAACTAATCCAAGCCATAATAGGCAAGCATTTGATTAAAGACCTCAGGGGTTTGCTTGCCTTATATTCTCTTCAGACAATCTGAAGTATTTCTGCTGTGCTAAAGCAAGTTCAGGCTGATAACTTAGTTAACACGCTTTAAGCTGAGTGCCCCCCCTTTTTTTTAATATGTTAATTTTTTTTAATATATTAATATTGCATGAGACGCCTCATAAAGAACAGAGATTGCTGAAAGTTCTGGACAGTATTTTGTTTCTCAAGAAAATTAGTTTTACTATCATAGATATTTCATGGAATGCCTGAAGAACATAGTGACACTATTGTTTTACTTTGGATGAACAGTGTGTTTTAGAAGGGAATTTCCTTATCATCCCCAGTTACTGTTCTTCGGCTTGGATGTTTGCTTATATGTTGGTTTTTTTAGATCATCACAAGATACTAGTTGATAAACAGTGAATCAAAAGATGCTTTTGTCATTGCAGAGGAGGGAAGAATAGCTCGTTGAGTGTGTTTAGTCTCATGCTGCGGTCTCACAAAAAATATCTTGGATTGGTTTTGGTCCTCTCTGTTACAGAAGTTGGCTGAACTTGATTGTAAGGACACATTCAGGAGTACTTATAGCAGCTTTAGAGAGAGAAACAAACATTTGTCAGAGAATAAATTCAAGTTTGATACTGAGCACCATTGGTTCCCAATGACCGTAAGACTAGATGCTGGATAGTCTGAATAGATTCAAAGTAACGTACTTCTGTTTTTGACTGAAGTTGGTGAGAACATTTAATTTTTGGCAGAATAATTAGGATCTCACAGGGGTGCTCTTAACTGATATATAGTATTGGTCAAGAATAGATATTTCTTTCTTACCGATATTAATTGACTTAAGACATGTCAAAGCTACATCCTTGTTTTTAACAGAAATACTTTACCAGTGGTCTGGGATTTAGCCAGTACTTGCATGCAGCTTTAAATATTGCACAAAGATTGTTTTGCATTCAAATTCTCAGATTATTCTCACTGAATAATCTAATTTTTATGGTTTTATGGTAGCATCACTATATATTATTGATTAATTTATGTTGTCTAATAATACATTAAGTTCCTTGTTATATATTTGATGGTGCAGAATAAGATGAAGTTAATTGTTAACAATAACATGAATAGTGAATGGTGCTAACATTCAGCATTGCTGTTCATGAACCAGCATCCTATTACATAAAGCCTTATAAAAAAGCTAATTTAGAAGTGTGGGTGATGCCCAGGAAGTTTAAAATTGGCAAGAATAAAGGATATAACACAGTTGACATCAGCATGAGAAACAGTGGCTCTAAATCCATGCTGACAAACCTAGCTTTGTGACATTTTCTTAGACATACATAGTGGTAAAGAAAGTTTTCTCAAGAAATTGGAAAAAAAGGAATAAAGTTGATTTCTGGAGGCTTAGATGGAGCTCTTCCTAAACTTGGAAGGGACTTCATGGAAGAAAAAAGGGATTGGAACAGAATGGTGTCTGGGCACATGATGGAGTATAGAATGGAGTAATTGATAAACCTGGACAGATACATGTCAGTGTCTGCAACATGGAAGATAAAGATGAGTCCAGGATAGCACTAGTTTTTTGACTTGAAGCAAATTATAACATCAGGTATGCTGGCTTACAATAGTAAGCTGTGCATCCTGTCCTTCTGGGATCTCTGTTAAACTCTACAAATATTTGGTAAACTCTTCACTGAGCAGTTTTCTGTGGGCAGAGATGCTGAAGTCATTAAAGCAATCTTTGTTAAATGACTGCTGCAAACATGCTATTTCCACTCACAAAAGATTCTGATTAATCAGAAGTAAATGAAAATGTTCTCTGCTTGGGGGATTAGAAACAAATATTTGATGAAACAAAAACATAAGGCAAGGGAAAGAAATTACTATTTTGAAAAAATATTAAGGATATAATTGGGCATTGATATTCAGATATGTCAGGTGTTTGTTGCCAATATTTAATGCACATTTTTAGCTGATGAAAATAGAAGCTAAATTGTCAGGCTAAAGGTCTATTCTTTACTCAAGTGAAATCCCATTATGAGGCTTGGTGGGGTAGTTAATCTGTTCTTCAATGTGATGTGGTTTGGGGCTTGTCAGGATACCCTTGGGACAGAAATGTGAAATTTTGCACCAAAAGGAACAGTGAACACATGTCTGCACCTGCTATCTTGTAAGTGTTACAACAAAAAAATTAAGATCTTCTGAATTTTATAAGGTGGCTGCTTGGCAACAAGGTGCCTGATGCTTTGTACTAGTAACAATCATCTCTCTTGGGAGCAAGCTGATGGAACAAGGAATAGAATGGCAGTTCACGAGCTAGGCACAGGAGAAACTCTGATTAGCCTCTCATTTATTTAATGTGAGATACCTTTTTTTTTTAAGTCCAACTTTATCTGTATCATTCATTTTCACTTATCTTTAGTCAGTTTCTGTTATGTCACTGCAATCTGTTAAGGGAGGAAATTTTCTTTATCACAGAATCACAGAATCTCAGGAGT
>NW_010199236.1:0-1248 GCF_000695765.1 Mesitornis unicolor
CATCCGGTCACCCACGCCCTCAGCCACCGCCCCCGCCCTCCCGCCGCAGCGACCAAAACATCCGCTCAGCAAAGCGAAAACAACGAAACGCCCCGGAGCAGGACGGCTCCCTTCCGGTTGTGCGGCAGGAACCGCCCGGGCTTTGGACCCCCGCAGCCGGGCGGGTACCAGAGCTGTCACCGTTCACCCCAGCACTGAGTGCCGCCAGACCGTGAAGAAATCGGCCACTAAAAAAAAATAACAAAAAGCTTTAATGTCTGTCGGTAAACCAGAAATTGCACAGTATAAATAATTAACACAGACAAGTTCCGATGAATAACACACGGCTCAACGCGCATCTGTTCAAGTGACCTCGGGGGACGGGGGCTTGTCCCATCTCAACTGGTGCTTCACAACCCAAGTCTTCACCAAATCCGCAGTCGCTGCCCCTGTACGAGCTCTGATCTGCAGAGACAGGAGTGGCCAGAGCGAGGGGGAAGCAGGCGTTGGTACAGGCAGAACCCCCCACGGCTCTCAGCCCTTCCTGGCCGGCTCTGCTTCCCCGCCGGCCTTTTCTCCTCTGCTCCACGTTTAAAGCATTTTGCTTCATAAAATACTTGAATCCTGCACGCCTGATCAGCCTCATATTTACCTGCGATTCCTCATAGCAGTAAATAAGCGTTGCCCCCCACTTCACACGCGTGAAACAAACTCAAAAGCAGAAACAAAGTCCCCTACTTAAGCTGCAAAACGTGACACGGCCAGGGCTGGGACAAAACCGCAGGATACCTGGAGGTCCAGCCCCACGTTTGTTTCATTCCGGCTCATTTTTTGTGACTAACAGTTCACAGGCTTCCTCAAAAGTCTCCAGTTAATGCCTTAAAAAAGATTTGCCAATGCCAGCTGACCCTGAGGAGCTGCAGCTGGGAGAGGCACAGCAGACAGGACACGGCCAGCGCCTGTCACGCTCAAGCAAGGCAGGGAGCGTGGAAATCGGGAATCTCTCATCGGGCAGACCCGCGCTCTCTGCTCTCCTGAGCAGCCCCCGCTGCTCCTCAGCACCGGGGTGCGGAGCCCCCTTTGTGCAAACGGCTGAGCACAGAGTGCCTGGAGGGCTCCGGGCGGACGCAGCCAGCGTCGCTCCGCCGGGTATTACTCAACGGGCTTCACTTTTGCGACAAACAGGGCGGTGGCTTTCTTCAGGAACTCCTCCCGGCTCATGGCTCTGCCCAGTTTCCGCTCCTGCAGCGCCCGGTCCATGGCCAGGGC
>NW_010199237.1:0-519 GCF_000695765.1 Mesitornis unicolor
ATTCTGACCACAGTTAAAAGGTTAGATCAAGAATGTAGACTGAAACTATGTTTAACTTTTCCTTAGAGTTGGCTGAATTTCAGATGTAAAATGTAGCTCCTCTCATGTGATTGCTGCCATCATTTCTTCACTCGAGGTAAAATCATGGGATTCATGGGTGTCTGGAATATCTCCTGCCTCATTATCTCCTGTACCTGCAATGTGCAACTGTTAAAATCATATTAAAAAATCCTCAACCTGTGGAGTTTAGGTGGGAGCACAAACATTTAGTAGGGAAAAATAAGAATACAAGTTTGTGTGAGAAAATTTTGCAAGTTTTACAAGACTTGTAGATGACCTGTAAGGCCCTGAACTTGGAATGGATCTCAACAGGGAAATGGTGAGAAGTCCAGAGGCTGGATAGGAGTTGCTGTAGATTTAAGGCTGGTATTTGGAATTTTTACAGTAATTTATGATTGTGACACAGCTGTCTAGGGAGTAGGGCTAAACTGTACTGTTGTGGTTTAGGGCTGGGCTGGC
>NW_010199238.1:0-4058 GCF_000695765.1 Mesitornis unicolor
GACTCGGTGCTCTGCACTACCCAGCTCTCTGCCGTTTCCCCAGGAAAGGATCAGGCCGAGCCGGAGCCGTCCTAAACCCAGCGGCCCCTGCAAACCCCCCGCTGAGGCACCGACGTGCTGCTGAAGTAATGTGGACCTGCTGGGCTCTGCAGCGCTTCTGAAGCAACAAAAACAGCGGGAGAAAAAGGTACCAGTGGCTTCAAAAGGAGCAGCTTTAATGGTAGCCCGCAGCAGAGCAGAGCTCTCCCAGGGCGATATGGGACAGGGACAACGCGGGGCGCCCGCAGGCTGCGGGGGCTAACTGGGACCCGAGTGCGGCTCTGCCGAGTGGCTCTGAAGGAAGAAGGCAGAGAGCTCGCTCAGCGCTCTGTAACGGTGCGAGATCGAGTTCTTCACTGCCTTGGGCAGCTCAGCATAGCTGGAGGGGAGAGAAACTATAAGTCTCAGCTGGAGAGATGTTGCAGCGCATGTCCCCCAGTCACCAGGAGCTCCCCCTCTGCTCGCTGTCACCCTGCTGTGACAGCAGACAGGTGTAGTGCCACTCCAGCCTGACCTGGGGGTTCCCGTAACCCACCACGTTCAGATCCAGGAGGGTGTTTTCTCCCTCCCACCCTTCTGTAAGCAGTTTCCTCTCCATACATAACCTCGGCCCCAGCTTTCCTCACGTAAAGAGCTGTAGGTAAAACACCACTTACGTTTGGCTGTAGCCATCCGGCTGAAAGCAGGGATCCCAGCCAAAATCTCGAGGGCCTCTAGGCTCCACTATCAGCCCCTACCATGAGAAAGCAAAAAGCCCTGTAAGCCATGGTTTCGCAGTGCTCCACACACAGACTGCAGAGCTACACACAGCTACAGCCCACGCTGTGACAGCCACAGGCTTGGTGCGTGGTGCTGAGCTCTTTCCCAGCACCTCCTCAGGACATGACCAAAATCAGCGACCCCAAACTCAGTGCTCCATCACACTGCCCTGCATTACAACCCTGCCAGAGGGAGACAAGGGGGCTGAAGAGCCCAAGGTGATGTACAAAAGCATAGGGTACATAGAGCTGGGCAAAAGGGCTGCAGCATTCAGTGTCCACCACTGTGCTCCCCCTCTGGCTGTTCCCAACAAGCTCCGAGGGCATTCAGCGACCCAGGAGCTGCTAAAATTGCCATCAACTGAGCCAGTGCTGTTACAAAATTCACGTGACAACCCTCCACCTAGGCACGTTCCCTTCCCCAGGCACACCACCTACATGAGTCTGGCCTTTGAACAGCTTCACGGGCTCCTCTGGGTTTCCAGTACTGAATGCAAAGGTACAGAGAGCATAGGCAGATTTGTCTTCAAACCCAGCCAGCAGCTTGTACAGGCCTGAGCAACACAGAAAGGATCCTGGCGTTAGTGCCTTTCCCTTGGAGCCCAACACACCCACCTAGAGATGGATGGAAGAAGCATCCTGCATTTCTGTCCACAAGGGAGAGGAAGAACTACTGGAGGTGACAAAGCTCAGGCACAAGGACACTCTTGGCTGGGTCCCTCGTATGACTGAAGCCAGCAACTCAGATCTAACACAGCGTGAGCTGCAGGGCCCCACTACTAATTTGGGAGTGGAAGCAAATGAGCATGTGGCACCAGAAAGGATTAAAGCCCACTCTGAGAGTGATTAATGACTGTGACACTAGTGTGGGATCTGCAGTCACGCTCTCAACCGCAGGATCAAAGGCAGTCACTGTACACCACAGGAGGTGAGCGTTAGCGGAGAGGGACTTGCACAGAAGCCAATGGGAGCAGCAGGACTTCCAGGTCACACTGATGACAGACAAGGAGTTCCCACAAGCCGTGCCACCAGCCTGCGGAGGCAGGAGTCTGGGAATCCAGGGATGATGCTGAAGGTACTGGGTGAAACAACATCCCATGAAGAAGGGCACAGAACAGGCTCAAGGAGAGAATGTGAAGGGACAGAGCTGGACAGACAGGAAAGGAACCAGCTATGATATGGGCAGTGTGGTGGGCAAGCACAGTCAGCAGGACTCAGCATAGGCAGGGACCCATTTCATTTGGAAAGGACAGAGCTTCGTGCAGAGCAGTAACATGGGAGGCAGTACCTTCTGGTTTGAGCTTTTCCAGGAACCACTTTCTGAAGGGGAAGAAGAAAGATAAATTTTTGCTGTTATTTCTCAGTAATACAGACATCCTTGAGACATTGTTGCCTACATTTTCATAGCCCTTTGAATCCCTCTTAAATATGCTGTCAAATCACCTCGTTCTGGACTATCTACCAATAATGACAGACTTAGCTCTTAAACTGAATGGGACACAACGAAAACAGCAGCAGGGTATTTAATTTACTGCAGTACCGGCGTCTATATAAATAACTCAATTCTCACTTGTGAGTGCTAACAAGCTGAAATACATTTCTCAACCCAACTTGTTCACATTTACACCCAGTTCTAGTGCCAGCTTCAGCACATAAAGCTTTTGTCTCTGCTTAGCTCAGCAGAGATAGTTTGGAAGAATCAATCACACTAAAAGTTAACCCCAGGAGCTAAGGCACTGTTTTATTAGAGGAGTTACACTGTAATGTATCACAGAATCACAGAATCTCAGGAGTTGGAAGGGACCTTGAAAGATCATCCAGTCCAACCCCCCTGCCAGAGCAGGATCACCCAGACCAGGTCACACAGGAACGCATCCAGGTTGGCCTTGAATGTCTCCAGAGAAGGAGACTCCACAACCTCCCTGGGCAGCCTGGTCCAGTGCTCTGTAGTAAAGTATCAATCTTGTTATCTGCTGGATTACAGCAGTCCCTATGGGAACGTATAGGACACTCATCCCAGAGTCCTGTTGAAATGAGCAGAGCCCGCTCTGGAGCCAGGTTCCTAAGCTGGCTACAAGAGCAGGCACTGCAGATCAGGAGCCAGAGCCAATAATTCAGGTCTGTCTCCCTCACCCTGCACTGTGACTTACAGCAGGGCTCAAGGAGCTCAAGTCCAGCCTCCAGGGTGCAGGGTGAAGCCAAGAACACAGACCAGTAATCACCACCCTGACCCTACTGCTCCTGGCATGTGGACAATCCCCCATGAAGCACACCCTGCCAGCCTGCACTTCTAACTGTAAGACACAAAGAGTGAAGCAAGTGCTCTCCTACTCACATGTACGGTCCTGGGAGTCCCCCGAGCGCGTTGAAGCACAAGCAGGTATCCTCTACTATAACAGGTCCTTGAACCTACAGCAAAAGCCCAAGAGATGGAAACATTACACCTGGAGGAAGGCCCTGCCTCCAACACCATTATCTTGCTCTATCCTATTCTCACAATTCCACGATAACAGGAACATCACAGAAATCCACCGGGCACCAAAGTTCTTCAACTCAGAGGGAATCCATACCAGACAGACACAACTAAACTCATGCTTTCCCCCACCAGGCTGGAGCGGCTGACATGTGGTAGGAAAGATGTCAGATAGAGAAAAATGAGCAGAGCTGAACACCTCCTGCCTTCGTGGGGGGCAGGAATGATGGGACAAGGAGAGGGAAAGCCTGCGTCCTGGAGGCACGCCTGCATTCTCCTCGAGTCTCAGTCCTCACTTGGTTCTTTTAAGACACCCATCCCAGAGACGGCTCTGGAAGGTGATCGATCAGAAGCTCCAGCTGACAGAAAACTCAGTGTCCCACAGCCGCTGGGACTGGACTGAAGGAGCCGTCATGTCCTACTGCCTGAAGGAGCCGTCATGTCCTCCTGCTGCTTGAGGGACACAAGAGGCCAGATGAGCAGCAGCGCGGCTGCCTGAACACTGCATCACCAGCAAGAATTCACCATCACCCAGCGCAGGCCACAAACAGCCGCGTGATGGGAGTGTAGCCAGGCCAGGCCCGGCCCAGGCCCAGCCCCATCCCGGAGTTTCCCCAGCGCCGGGTCAGAAGCCTCGACGACCCTGGCTGCCTCCCGCCCCGCCAGAGTCCCCGCACCCACACCACCGTTCTGACCGGCGGGAAAGGGGAAGAAGGCGAGCGACCTGACGGGCGGCTTCGCGGCACTTCTGCACGGAGATCTCATCCGGCTCCCCTTGGTACTCCGGC
>NW_010199239.1:0-17957 GCF_000695765.1 Mesitornis unicolor
TTCTGTGATTCTGTGATTCTGTGAAAAGGAAGACTCCCTAAGAGATTAAAGCTTAGTGTATTAGTGTTTATATTACTCGTAAGGAATTGATATTTGGTCCTTTTTTCTTGGCTTTATCCTAGTTGCTAGGTAACAGAGATGCCTGTGACATGCTAATCTTTAAGGATCAAGATGTAAGAAGATTATATCCAACAAAGATATGTGTGAATGATTGCTCTTTTTTCAACTCCACTCAAGGAAAAAGAGAAGCTGGGAGAACACACTTTTAAATTCTTGGAAGAACTCTAGGGAGGTTACAGAGACCTCCACCTGCTCCCCTCCAGTGAAGTTTTAACATCACATGCCTGGAAGAATAAAGTTCTTTTCTCAGATTCCCTGAAAGTGACTGAAACACACACAAAGACAAATGACTACCCCATTTGCTTGTCTGCGGTGGGCACTGGGCTCCTGGGACCCTGCCATTCTCCCAGCTGCCTTTCCAACCCTGAGGCCTTGTCCTGCCTGCCCACAGCAGCTCCTGCAGGCTTGGTCCCTCCACCTCCTTGACCATGGAGCAGAAGCCGAGGTCAGGAGGAATGGCTGCAGGTTTGCTTCCTGGTATCTGGCTGCCAGAGTTCAGCTTCAAGATTTACAGGTGAGGCAGACTGCAGTGGGTTTTTCTTTTTCCCCCATGCTCTGTTGAGCTGTCAGTCACCTGTCAAAGCAGATGAAACAGTGGCAGAAGTAGGTTTTAATGTCATCAAGCACAAGTCATTAGCCTTAACTAGACAAGAGGAACAGCCTTCAGGGATCCATTGTTACCTCTAAAGGAGATGGAGGAAATGAAAATGTGACATGTCTCTGTGGGGTCTGTAGAAGTCCGAGTTCATTTCTTTTAGCGCCTTAGGAAAGGAAAACAAAGATGGATTTCAGCTTTTAGTGCTTTGCTACTAAGATTAATGGTTTGTAGTGCTCATAACAACTATATTATTCTTGTAACAATAAGAATTGTTATCTAATGCTTTTCACATTTTGCTCCCCTTGTACTCACAGCTTTGGTGTATCTGTCACACACCTGCTTGGTTGGAACATAAATTGGAAGGAAAATAAATGGTTTACTTGACAAATTCCAACTTTCTGCTGGCAAAGAACAAATGCCTTTCTCAGGTAAAGGGATCAGCAGAGTATTTTGAGGGCTAGCTCTTCTGCTGATTGCTGGGACCCAATTCTGCCCCTTTTTATACATTGTTTACAAAAGTTTCCACAAAGAAAGGGAAACTGATTTCAGCAGATGTTTAATAATGTTTCATCGCTTAACTTGCAAAGAGACATCAGCAAAGGCACTAGACTAAGGCCATCACTGAACAGTTTCTTGAAAATACTGAAATGTGAATGCTGTGTCCTTGTAATTGGTTATAGAAGTCATGTGTATAATTTTTGTACCACAGATATAGCAGTGTAACGCTAAGAATTACACTGCAGTTACAGAGATTTTTCTAATTCAGATACAAAGAATTTGATCATTATTTTTTAGAACATTCTGAATGTGAGGATTCATGCCCATTTATAAGTAAACAAAAGAAATGGGGCAGGGGGGACTAAAGCCAGGTCTTTTACATATGTGTTTGTATATTTGCAGAGAACCTTAGCTAAATACCTAGAAGATGTAACTCATAAAGTGTCAAGGCACATTAAGTTGGGTATTGCAATGCCTGTGCTGTGCTTTACATGCCTGATTCCCAGAGGGAAATCCCAAACCCAGAGTTAGGCATTTACCTCTCTTTAGCAGCTGACATTCATTAAGATGAATCCCAGCTCTTATTAGGCGGCGACATAAATACAACCAATTTGAAACTGCACAGAAAAGTGCCTCAACTCCCTCTCTTTTCAGAAGTTGAGTTCCCACTTCACAGCTAACAGCAAGCATCTCCAACCCCTTGAGATCTGGAGCCCACATCTTTTCTCCTACAGCTCTCTTGAAGAGCTTGCAGGAAAAGTTACTTTTTTTGTCTCTCTTCCTGCAGGAGTGTGAGATGACGATCCTTCATCCCACAGGTTCTTGCCTAGGAAGTGGGAAGCTGAGACATTGGTGTCTCCTACTTTGCCATAGCTAAAACTTCACTACTCTCCTCTTTTTCTCCTCTAGACCCCCAAAAGGTTCATTTAAAACATGAAAACCGCTGTGCCACTTGTGCTCTCAGGGAGGTACAATCAGGGTGTTGCTGGAGCTGTCTCTCCAAGGCTGGATGGTCCAGGTGGCTGAAGACGAAAGAGGGTGTATGGTTGCTCCTGCTAAGGCTGCTGGAGACAGCCCTGTGGAGACAAAAAGACCTTCACAGTCACAAAATCCAGGGGCTTTGCCCTGTAACTTTAAGTGTTAACCAAGGTCACCTGACCTTCTGACAGCAGGATCGCAATCTAGGGTTTTAATTAACATCTTTCTGCACTCTACCCAGACAAAGAGTGACCACTGAATTTAGCTCTTTGTTTTGCCTCTAATAGGTACTACTGGCAGGTTTGGGAGGATTTATTTGGGTTGTCATAAAATCTAAGTACTCAAGAATTTAGGAATATATCTTTATTGCTTCCAAATCAGGCTAAAAATACACAAAATCTTCCCAGTTTATAAAAAATTATGTCAGGTTTTTCATTTCTTCCTAACTTAACATGAAAGGAAACTCCGTATAAAATCTCTTATGCACAACTTTTTATACTGCGTCATTAAAAAAGACTGAGCAGATTCTGCTTTGTTTGAATTATACTACATTTTTATGTACTTATTGTCCAAGCAGATAGATGAATAAATATACACAGAATGAATCACACAAGCACAAGCCACTACTTTTTTCTAATCATAAATATATCTTCCTTTTGGGGCTATTATTTTCTTTTATATAAAGCTAGTCCCCAAAATATACACATTTTCTTCAGGTAATCAGAATGACATGGAGTGAAAACCTGAATGATTTAACAAACTGCATAGAGCCACTCAGTCTGATTCTCCATTGTACACTGCAAACGATGGAAAATGAAGGTGAATGAAATCATAGCCTGACTTCTTCACGCTTGGCTTGCAGAGAATGATTGCTCAAAGTGAAAAGTCAAAGACATTGGGTTTTTGGCAGAATGAGGAATGTGGAAAGGATTTTGCCCGTTATGCCCATTATGATATTAGTAAACCAATATGATCTCCATGACTGCAGCTGCTGATTGGACAACAGTTGCAATGAAAAGTAAAGTTGTCATTTTGCATTGTCTGGATCTGCAAAAAATTGCTCATTTAAGGGTCTGGGGTTTTTTAAGTGTAGAGTAGGAGAAGGTATACTTCTGTAACATGTTTCAAGAAATTAGTTATGCACTAAATTCGTCTTGTTTCAATGATGTTTTCCCATTTAGACCTGCAACATACCTGAGTAATACAGCCACTGTAATACTTTAAATTTATGAATATGTACACTTACCTATGTATCTGCCCAGATATATAAATATGTCTATCTATCTAGAAGTAGCCATCTGTGTATAGGTAGATAGCCACAGCATTTACAGAGTGGCAAGTACACATGTATCTATCACCAGGCAGGCCTGAACCACACACATCTTCTCAAACATTCAGAGTAAACATTAGAAACCCTGTAGCCTGGAATCTATGGTAACACTCATCATTTCATGCTAACCATATCCCTAACTCTTACTTTTCATTTGAATTTTTTTTGCACAAAATATTTGTCCCTTTTTAGTAATAGAGGTAACATGATGGCTTTATTGTTATTAATATTTATTCACACCATCTGGTGCACATAAACAGAGTGATACTAACCACAGGTTGCCCTGCTTACATCTTAGCTTCATCTTGCAGGACACTGAGTACTTACGCTAATGAAGCTGCTACACAATTCTGTGTTTCCTTCAGATTTGTAGGAGCCCAGTACTACTAGCTGATGGCATCATTCTAAGGGCCTGCTGACCCCTCCGTTCTTCAAACTTCCATTCACAGTAGTTACTATCAAAAATCCAGTAATGCAGCTTCTTTTTGTAATAATTAGGAAACTTTCCACACACTTTTTCCTGGGTCTAGATCTTGTTTTCCCATTTTGCCCTTTCATGAGCATTCAGTATTTGTCCTCATTTTTCCTCCAGACCAATGAAAACAGCAGTGATAAATTGGTTTTAAGGTTTGCTCTTAAAATTTTACATCTCCTTTTCCTGGACCTAGGAGCGACCCAGTGTAGCTTAGGCTGTCATGGCAGAGTTTCAACAAGGAGCTGAGGGAAATAAAGCAATTTTTTAGAAGGCAGTGTTTTTTGAAGCAGCAGAGGAGTCAGTTGGTGAGCATCATGCTGACCAACATGCTGAGTGATGTTCATCCCAGAGGAGCTCCCGTAGGCACACTTAGTTCCTGCGCTGTAGATTAGTGGATTGTAGCAGAAATGGTAGGTGCTACACTCTAATCGGTGCCAATAATTTACCATGGCTTGAAAAGAACTAGATTCTTTCCTGAATGAATCAGGAAAGGCTTTTGTCATGACCTGAAATGCTTTCATGCATCCATAAGCCACTTTCTTTATGACCTGGAAACAGCCTCTTTCATAGAGGCTTTTTAGAAGATGGGGTCATGCACGAGGTACACTATACTATCAAAGGCACCAAACCAGTCCTGAGTGGCCAGCTGCATGCCAAAACATGAACTGCACAATGCCTTGATTGTAACCTAGAAATTTATGTCAAGCATCATAGAGGTTTTTGTCGATTACCACTGAAGAAACCTCAGTCACCTACACTCAGTCAAGCTGCTATGTCAGCTCTCAGGTTGTTAGTTCAAATGGGAAAGAAAGGAGCGCAAAAGCAATTAGACTTTATTCATGTGGGTGCTGCGAGAAGGAATAAAAATATTTTTATTTTGCAGGCACCACTTGTAAGTGCATGCTTTGGTAGCCCTTTGGTCTCAGAAGACAGGGCTGTAGCGGAGAGACATCAAATGACTGCATACTGTTACACCAGGGGCTCAGAGAAAACACTGAATTGCTATGCACCCCCGAAAAAAATAAAATCCTTCCCAAAAAGTCCTTTGTAAGCTCAGACTTTAGAGTTGCAATAGAGACCATCACAAGGAAAATAGCACCCACCATCTGGTGCTACTAAAGCAAAGCCAGGTCTATGCCTGCCAGACCTTATCTTTACAGATGTTTCTTATCTTTGTAGAGCTCTTCTACCCATCATGTCCGTTCTCTGTACCTCTCCACTGTCCCCTTTCCCCAGACTGACTCTTGAGAGTTTTCCACTAATCTTTCTTCTCAGTTTCAACTTCAACGCCATCTTCTATAATGCTGCAGTTTCTCTCCTTGGTCACCCAACAATAGCAAACACAAAGACACCAGACTTGTGAATCACTGTGGAGACATGCAGAGTGCTATAGACCTGCTCTGCTAATCGAGTTCTTTCTAAAAGCAGGCTGAAATAGTGATTCTAATAAGGATTTGAACATCTGAATCATTTGAAGATTAGAAGCTGTGCATAATTCACTGTTCAGCTCTGAAGAAAGACAAAGGGGCTTGCAGGGTTTTGTACTGACATGCACATTCACACCCACACATTACACATCTCATCAGTCTAATTTCAGATTTGAGAGATTAAAAGGGAAGTCTTTAGCCCAAGATATACATTATTGGACTCTGCTTCTAGTACCTGCACAAGGTATTGCAAAAATGAGTGAGTGTAATTGGGATGGAGGAGATTTTCCTCTAAGAGAATATGCTCATGTTATTGTTTTTCTATGATTAATGACAAATCTGTCAACTTGACTTCTTAAACACCTAGTAAAGCACAAGTCAGGATTCATATGTGATACTGGACAAAATCAAATTCAGCAAGAAACCAGAGGGGTTTTCATGTTCCTAGAGGAAACATTATTTTAAACATTCTGGAAAGCACTTTTACTTTCCTTTTCATTTGCTTTGCCTGATTTTGGGAGTTTCATTCTCCTAATGACGACCACAGACAAAAGCAGATGACAGAAGAGTCTCATGTCAGGCAGAGCAGGTTCTGCTGATCACAGAAGAGAGACTTAATTAAAGCCCTGTCACTAGAGTGGTGCAGTTATTTGTCACACAGGAGAGATTCTTTGTCACAGAAATATTTTCACAGTGTTGGTGGAAGTTCAGGGACAAACACCCAACTTCGCATCTGCAGGCAGTTTTCACAGCAAGTGTTGATGTCAGTTCATTGTGAAATTTGAATGCACCAATCAATGAAGTAAAAAATTTAAGTCCAAGTATTGTTCCCAGCAGAGAGAATTTTCTGGCTTGAAGGAAGATAAATATTATGAATCCAAGATAATCGGATCCTGTAAATATTTTATAACATACCTGTGAGGCTTTTAACTCAGGTTATCATTTGATGAAGAATAAGATAGCTCCCACTCTCTGAAGTGTGAATTTTAAATTAATTCTTGAACTTAAGTAATTCTGGCACTAGTTTTAAGTATTCTTTCAACTTTAAAAGTTTATTCCCAGTAATGCATTTGACACCAATTTTGAATAGCCAGTTCAGAACCTGGAACAGTCAAAAGTTTCTGCCTTTGGCGTGGTGGAATACTACGTTTATAAGAATTGCATATTAAGTCTGTATAATACATTGTTCTAGTTACCATGACTACCTCTAATAAATGTTTGTATACCTCAGCAGTGTCTACATCCAGTTAAAAACCCCTTTATTGACATTCGCTTCCTGCTGCATTTGGCACAGTAAACTGAAGTCACGAACAATTACAATTTTAAAGGAAACAGATATCGCATGTTCACACTTTCAAACTATTTTTTCCAAAATCCCAAGTGGTTAGAGTAGCACATACAACAGTAGAGCATGCACAATGATTTTAGTCATTTGTGGAGCAGCCAGTAGGACCATTGATGCCTGATTTGTGCATACACATACCCTGGCAAGCTTAAGTACATGGCTCGGTAGTGTTAGTTGTGTTACAGATTTCTGTGCAACCTGGAGCACAAAAGGTTTTGTAAGTCCTACTTCATGTCTAATTATTTTGGCTGAAAACTTCACAGGCAATGGATGTAAGTTGAGATTGGACTTTAGGGAAAAACTTCACAAGAAGGGCAGTGCAGCATTGGAGCAAGGCTGCCCAGAGGAACATGGGATCTTCATTCCTGGAGGTTTTCAGGACTTGGCTAGATAAATTCATGGCTGGCTTGATCTGGTGGTGGCAACACACAACCATTTTGTGTAGGGGACAGTACACATTGGCCACCAAAGTCTCTTCTAAGCAACATTTTAATGACTTCTGTCCATTTTTTAAACTTAAGAGACTCTATTATATGAACTGGATGCTGTAAGCTTAATATTCACATAGCTGTATACATGCACATATAAGCTTACATATACAGATAATCGCAAGTTGCTACACAGCCTTTACTTTTATGAACACTAAATATGTATGCATTTTCATTTATATCTCTGCAGACAAAGAAGTTCCAAAATAGGATTTATAAAGGTCTGCTTGACATATATGTGTGTATTATTTTTGCTGAAATTGTGGTTCTGGCCTCCGTTGGGGTTTGCAAGATGATTCAGGAAAGGGAGGGTTGCAAAACGTAGAGTGCAGCTGTCAGCAACAGCTCAGGTCCTCCGGGGTGGAGGCATGAGCGCAAACAGCTGCTGCAGACATTTTAGCTGGTTCGTACTCTCCTGCCCAGGAGGAACTGAATGTCTGCTGGCTCAGGAGATGGCACAAAGATAACATACAAGCATGTCACATTTTCTAGGGGTTTGAGAGGTACTGATGTTATCTGCCTCTTGAAGCGCAAAACTTCTGAGTTTTAAGTTTAGATGCATTGGAGAGTCTTATTAGCATTGGAGTCTAAGCCTCTGTAAGGGTATGTTGGTTTTGACAACTAGACCAGGCTGTAAGTAAGGCACGTTCAAAGAAGAGCAGCACTTTTGGGCAACCTCAATAAATCGTTGGGTATCTGGAACGCAATAAGAAGGGGAGTAGGCCTCTGTGGAACAAGGCCAATCTTCCATTAAGTGAATTTTGCTGTGCTGGACTGATGCTAATTTGCAGTGTATATTTTGATGGGAAGAAACCATCACTTTAATTGAAGAGGTCTGGTGTCTCAGGCGCTGCATTGTCACTTGTAGAAAAATTAACCTTTGGGCCACAACTTATTGTTCTTTAATCAAAAGAAAATACTTCTAGAAGTTTGATTAAGTCTATTTTAAGAAGCACATAGAACACACACTTTATCTGCTTTCAGAAATATTTACTATCCTCAGAAGACACTTACATTGTAGATTTAACCATCAGTGTACAAATTTTACAGAAAAATAAACAAATTCTGCAGATCTGATATGTTTAGCACACTCACTACCCACAACACTGGTGGCCAATCTGTTTCTCTAAGGATCCGTTCTAGTGTTCCTTAATGTAGAAATCTTCCAGCAGCCAAATAAGCAGCAGTGGCAATGCAGCATAAAAATTGTTCAAACACTGTCTAGCATTTACTTTTGTGACTGAACAGCAGCACTGGAAATATAGATAGATATCATTAATATATTTGTAAAATTCAAAATGTACTTAATATTAGTGTCATTCTTCTAAATACTATTTGCTCCTGTCTCTAAATTCCTCCTCACAAATCCTTCCGTTTCTTGTCCTCTATTCTCAGCCAAGACACCCCTTGCAAAAGTGAGCTTGGGCTCTGGTGCATAGCTAATCACACACCTTTTCATTCACCTGTCCCTGATCTCTGATATTTCTGACTCGGTGCAGTTCTTCCTCTTTCCCAGACCTCAGTTTTCCAATACATCCCACCTACCTCTGCTGGTTTTTGGCAGAAGGGGGCCAGTGGGAACTGGCAGCTGGCAAGCAGCAGCTCCCAGCAGATGAGCAGCACAGGGAAGGAAGGAAACTCTGCGGCAAATGCTGCAGATGGAGCCTGACCCTATTGTGTTCACTTGGCCCTACCATTCAATGAATAAATCCTTTCCTTAGCCCTGAGCAACTCTTTCAGTGACTGCTGCAAACTCAAGGCTGGTCAACAACTCATTACACAACTGGACACTAAGAGTTTGATTTCTTAAATGCCTGACTTGCCACAGGTTTAGTTTGTCATGAGGAACAACAGCTTCTGCACATATGAAGAAATAACACTTAGAAACAGTAAAATAATGGGAAATTGCTAAGAGTTACTTTAACAAGGTGTTAGGTAGGAGGCATTCCAGATGAAAATGATGGAACATTATTTTTTTATTTTTTTAATAAACACAGCTATCTTATTGCCACAGATTCCTGGCAAGCAAGGCACACAGGTGTATATTACACATAATACGCAACTAGCTGTGCTAGCAAGCAAAAATAAACCCCAAAAAGTCTAAAATCTGTCTTCAAAAAGCATTAGAAGAGAGCTTTTATATTAAATTGCAGTGTTGCATCCTCATAAAATTCCCTCTAAGACAATTTCTTAAATGTTTTCTTTTCAGCCTTAACCTACAACTTCCTGTTTACTTGGAATTTTAGCGCGTGGTTTATTTTCAGTCTTGTGTTTGTTTTCTTTTCTTTTCTTTTTTTCCTAAATTATTTCAATGACTTGTAAAAGCTGATAGGGAAGTCCATTCCAAGAAAGAAGTTAATGAAGGCAGCAGATCTTGATTCCTTACAGAATTAGAAAACTGTGTCCATGGAAACAAAAAGAGAAGTAAAACCTGAGATTCCCCTTTTCTTCTCTGCTGTATGACGTGACGAGAAATAATCAGTGCAGGGATATCTGAGGACAAATATTTTGTTGTAGCAACTCCAAGACATGAGGTGCCAGGTAACTAGTGTCAGACAAGCTCCAAATGATGACACATACTAAAAGGTAACACCTGCCATTTCCACAGCTACTGTGTCTTGGCATGCAGCTTTGCAACCAGTATCCTTAAGCTATTGGCCTGGAGGTTCATATTGGTTTTGTAGCTATTGGTTCTGTATAAAACAGAAATTAGTTTTGGGACGGGCTCATGGAGATATGTCACAATAGCTCTTCAAACCACATAGTAATGCATTACTATATCTTCAATGAAGCTAATATCCCAAACATGATTTGGGAGATTATCTGCCTCACACAGCTACTTACATTGCATTTCATATTGTAATCTAGAAGGTTATGGCACATTTTGTGATGACATGTCAAGCAAGCCTAATCTGGATTTTTCCTGCATTTTTATCTTCCCAGATTTTTTTATTTTCTATTGAGAACTGTGCACATACTAAATCTCTCTCTCCAGAGAGCACTATATTTATAGTAAATTGTTTTAAAATGTTTGTTTAAAGAAACTCCATCTTAACAGGATAACTCTCCTCTCTTATTTCCCTCTGACATGACTCCCAACAGCCTTGTAACATCTTCCTTACTCTTCCTTTAGAAATGTTGGCTTCCCATTCTTTTACTTTTCCCAGAGAATACAGACCTGCTTTCCTGACTCCTTTTTAATAGGCTGGTTTTTCTGCATCGTTCTCGGAGCAGTCTACTGAATTCTCTCTGTTGCCACAGATATAAGTTAACCGTCTCTATTTTAATAACTTGTGGCAGCCTTTTCATTTTAAACCCATGAAGGTTTATATCCATTTGGGAAGTCTGGAGGAACAATTTACCAAACATAGTCGCAGCTATGGAACTTGAGTCACACTAGGGTAAAATACACACACACACACCCCCACACACACGCATACTGGTCATGAACAGAGCAGTTTAACTTTAGTTACCAAAAAGCTAAGCTTCATCACCTCTTCCAGGTAGGATTTTGTTTTCAAAATGTTCAGTTCTTCCAAACTGGGATGACGGGGACAAAATGCCCAAACTTCATTTTGACCAGTAGCAACAAAGCAAATGCTCAAATTCCACAAGACTACTATTCAGCTACTGTTTTTATTTTTTCAGATAGTCAACCCAGTCCATCCATTCCTTCCTTCCTTCAGTTGACTTGGCACCTCCTATAACAACAACCTTGCTCATTTAATATGCAGAGCCCATTTATCCAGCTGTACTCCCCGACTGCCACACTGGTAGTGATCTGAAGCCTAACTCTATCTCAGAATAATAGAATAATAGCTAGATGAAGTACAAGTCCAGCAAATGGTCAGCACAGGAACATCAGTAAGGTCTTCTCTGATCTAAAAATCACTCCTCTCTTATTCATCTGCCCAATTGACTAGAACTGAGCGAGAGATACTGATCTATAGCAAAAGTGATGGTAATTTTCCATTAAATTATGCTGGGTAGCTTGAGCTAACTTAGTTGGAAAAGTGCCCTGTTACTTCGTCCTAGTCTGAAAAAAATCCCTAAAGCTGAGCCTAGAATTGGCATGGCTTCAGAAGTATCTTCTAAGTGCACCAAAAATTCCTGTCTACCCCATGGCAGTGATTTATTTCCTTTGCATAGACTTCAACATACATCTTCTCCTGAAACAAATGAGACAGATGTTTATTCTGTAGCAAGAACATATCTGGCTAAAAATGCTCCATAATCATACCTTTTTCAACTCTGAGTGACTTCATCTTTGAGCTGTCTTTGGGATATCTTCTACTGGAAGACTGATATCTGGTTTTTGATGGAGATTATCTAAATGTTTCTTCACACTATTTGAACATATTTAATTTCTAACCTCAGAGAGTCATTGGCTTCACTGCAGTGTCAGAGATGTCCAGGGTGGGTGCTAAACAACATATCACCCAAACTGGAAGCAGCATTATGCTGTCATGTTACTGCAATGCTCCCCTTGGGCTAATTAGCCCTGATTCACTGTGCTAACCGTTGTGCTGCTGCCAGGGTCCCCAGATAGAATGCAGAGCTAGTTCATGTAGAGCTCATGTAGCTGTGCTGTTTAGACAACACTGTGGTGTAAGTTTTTCACTCGCACACCATAGAAAACGTTTTAGAAATCCAGGATTATGAAGTCCTTGGCTTCCCTTTAAAATTCTTTCTGGCAGTTCCTCCAATTAGTCATATGTGACTTCATATTTAATAGCTATAATTAAGTCATAATTTATCCTGTGCTTTAACTGTGATCCACATGAACAGCTTTGCTTTCCCTAGAAAGGATAGTTACTCAAATCAATAGTTCCATAGAAACGACTCACATGGTAAAAGCAAGATTAACTTCTGGAGAGTGCTGAAACATCCCTTTTTCCCAAAGACAGTTGAAGTGTTTGAACTAATTTCTTTGCCTGAGGACAAAAATAAGCATCTTTCCTGGCACAAGACCTTTATTATTTCTTCTAGTGTTTTGCTTTCGTCACCTTGCTTCTGGTAACATCTCCATTTCTTTGAGTAATTCTGTTTCCTATGGAGGGAAAAAAAATCTTTCCTATATCTACTCCTTTTCTTTACCTTATATGGTAAAAATTGCTGTAACGTTTTAGCAATGTCTTTACAAACAAATTTCCACCTTTTGGAAGTCTGATAGACTCTTTCAGATGTTTCCTGTTTTCCCTATAAAGAAAATGACTGATGTGTTATTGATGTCGGTGCAGCCTTGCTTTCTGTTAGTACCACCTGGTTTACAGCTATGCCACCATGTCACTGCTGAATTGACACTCTGCTTAGGCTGACTGCTGCAAGAAGAGACTGGTCCTGCCACAGGAATTGCAAACAGACCACACACATGGGGTGCTGAAGGCCAAACACACTACAGACTTGACTGACTACTCAGGAAAGTCAGCTCAAAGCATACACAGTACCTTAATTCATAGATCATCTTTTCATTGTGCTATTGCTTCCTCCTCCCCCCCCCGAATCTTTAAGGTCATTCCAGGCAAGTTCCAATGCTTTCTTTTATCGTTTGACATTTGGGCCCTGATTCATCATTTCAGCAATCTGAAAACCAACTTTCAAATCTATCATTATTAATAATTTTCAGCAAAGGTATCAATCACATAGAACATGGAGTAAAAACAAGAAAATATTCACATTCTTTGGCTTTATTCTTTTTTTTTCAAGTAGTCTTACTAGCTTTTTAAAATTTGTCTCAAATTACTCATCTTTCTCTCCTCTGACTGCTGGAAATGGGTTCTCTCCTAATTTTTTTCCCTCCCTGGACAGTTCTGCTTTTAGAATTCTCTTTCATCTTTATTTCCCCATCCTTGAACAAAATAGTTAACACTATTAAATTAGAGATTTACTTGTGCATGTCTGTCCACTGGTTTACTGAGATACTATTGATCAAGGTCCATATTTCAACTTTATTGCTGATTTCCCTGATATCCCTTTTATCTATCTAACTTTAGCAACAATGCATCATTATATCTGTTCAAATGAGACTTATTTCCTAGTTTGTCATTAGTTCCTTCTTTGTTTTGAGAATGTGCATCTTTCATTTTTCAGTTTGCCATTTTCCTACATTTTCTTTGCTAGTTATAAAAACATTATCTGGTTGAAGTTGTTTCTTTAGCAGACAAGGGGCAGAACAGTAAAGTGTAAGAACTGATGTACTTCGTTTTATCATAAGTCTATCTAGCCGAACATATCTATCTTGATAATGGCTAGCAAAAGTTGTTGAAGGAATAGGAGAAGCATATGCAATTAATTCAGTGATCTTTCCCTGAGCAGCATCCAACCTGCTTTTGACAATCAGCTTTCAGATTTCTTGAGCCAGAAGTGCCATCCAAAATAGTTGGCCAGGGCTGTTCTTGCAAGAATTTTCCTGATCTCTTTTTGAATACATGTAAACTTTTGACTTCCAGAATATCCTGTGGCAATGAGTTCTGCTATGTATGCATGTGTTGTGGGAAAACAGTTCCTTTTTTGTGTGTGTTTTAAACCCAGTCACTTTGTCCAAATTGCTACAAATAGTGAATCATTTTTCTTCCCATTACCATATATGATATTTGAACCTCTTCCATAGGTCCCAGCTCCTTTTTAAACTCAAATCCTCATCTATTTAATCTTACTATATCTGGAAGGCAATGAATAATAATTTCCAAAAGGCATCCAGAAGCATATCAAGCAGATCCACAGAGTATTTGATTTGGGGACCACTGCTTAGGTTCCAAGCACAGCCTCTTAGGTGTAAGACAGGTTGTGGTGCTCTGCACCACTCACCAGCCATCTGTGTGGCTCACTTTTGGACATATTACAATGTCTTTAAAGTCTTACAATGTCTGAAAAGTGTGGGGTCGCTTTGCAGCTTACCCTGTCAGAGGAGACATGAAGCTGTAAGCTGTGCATCAGAGTCATTTAGCAAAAATTTGTAAAGGGAGAGCACAGTACAGCATGACAAGATCCTTCAAATCCAGCAGATCTAGAACTGAACTGAGCTTCTGGGACATGCAGGTAAGCAGCCAGGCAAGCACCTACTTAATACTCAGCCATCTCGCCGTTACCACGTTGCTTAAGAAAAATGCGTAATTACTCCAGCAAGCAGTTTTACATGATATGTAGGCAGACTGTCTGTGCTACACTTTAACAGCCTCTAGCTATAAATAACATTATTAGGAAAGCACATTGCCTTAGATGGAGAGAACAGAGATAATCACCTTTCTGACTGTCTAGAAACATTTAGTTTTCATGTTTAAAGATTAAAAATAGACTCAACAAATGCATTCGCTTTTAGACATTAGGTTAAGCTTCTTACTCAAATGATACAATTGACACAATAATGCCAACAGCTTATTAAAAATTTTAAAACTCTTTAAAATGCTGGTCAAAAATCTGAAACCTTAAAAGCTCTTTAATTAAAAGGTGAAAATTAAAGCTATGACAGATTCATTCCAGGAGGTAAAGCACAGGTGGCTGAACAGCTACTCCCCAGCTGTGTACACATACCACCCTCCCAGTGGACACCACTGCGCTGAACCTAGAACAGCTGAATCAATGCAGATTTCTGCCTGGATTTCCACCCAGTATTGGTACTGGTTTACGTAAAATGTCAGCCTGCAAATTCTGGCTGATTTTGATGGAGGTATTCTGCATGACTCCTTGCCATGTCAGGGATTTTAGGGGTTAAAGCCTTTTTCCTGCTGTCCCTGTCCCAGGGTCAGATGGTGGTGCTTCTTGGCATGTCCTCCACTGTCTTCTCCCTGGAGCAAAATAGAAAAGCAGTGGCCTATTGCTCACCGCTTTCTTGCTCTCACACCTTCAATTTTTCCTTCTTTACATGATGGTAAGAAAGACCCCGATCCCCATCCCTCTGTTTCTCCTTTTGCGCCACTGTGCCCATTCCCCACTTTCAAGCACCATTGGTCCACGGACATGCTGGCCTGCTGAAAAGTCTGCGTGTCCTGCCAGACAGAGCCTTACCTGGAAAGCCTGAAAGCCTGGGAGCCATTTGGCCAGTGCACATCTCCCCAGGAAATTGTGTAACCACACAGCATGCAGGTCCCTATAGGTAGCCACTTTAGCATACCTTCTGACCCAAGAAAGTGGGTATAGCTTTGTGGTAAGCTAAATGAGTAAGTTTTCACTGAAGCCAAACTAACTCTGCCCTCTTGCAGTATGTGGATGTTGATGCCACAGCTTTGATGAGCATTGACTGTTAGGATGTACAGAAAGGTCTGCACCAGGTGGCTGTGGTGTACACCACTGGGACCATTACAGTCCTTCATGTTGTTTCTTTCAGTTTGGTCCAGTAAAGGTCCAAGCAGCCTCAGAAACAGCAACATTGCTTCAAAGCCTGCCAGTCTGACCTGTGACCAGCTGTAACCAGCAGCAGGTGCTCAGGTGGGATTTTGCCAAGTGGATATGCATATCTCTGTGGAAAAAACTAATTGGCCAGACTTATCGAACTGTTGAACTATCAAACTAGGCCAACTAGGTTGGACTTCCACTTTCTGTCTGTAGACATGCAAAATAAATACATGCATACACTGAACCACAGTGCCTTAGAAAACAACGAGCAGAGGACGTAACTGCCTTGCAGCCCATACAGGATATTCATTCACACAGGATACCTACTCTGAACACTCCTTGCTATAAATTTTGGTTTGGTTGTTTTCTTGACAGAAGGGCTATCCCACACCCAGGCACTCCCCATATGTTCTCAGCAAAGTTGTAAAACGAGCTCTCTGAGTCAGGAGTTACACATTGTGAGTAAATACACCTGATAACGACCCACAGCCTCCCCAGAGGCCTACGTGCTACAAGGATATTTGGTGTGGGACTTCATTGGCATGTGTGGTCTTGCATGAGTGCCAAATCCAGATGAGATAACCCATGTGACATAGAGAATTTTTATATTTTATGAAGAGTATAAATATGGTAAAAAAAAAAATCTCAATTTTTGTCTTCATCATTTGGTTCATCTGAAATCAAACATTTACACCTTTTGTTGATTATCACATACTTTCTTCTGTTCATCATCTGTTGACCTAGCCAGAATGACTGAGCCTTGATCTTCATGCCTTTCCAAACTTCATAGTAGCTGGCTTATTTTGGTTGTTCATCTCAATTATTTCTCAAGAAGGAGAGAATGATCACAAATAGAGATGTGTCTAAACATGGAAACACTGAAGACATAAAAACCACCTTTATGTTAAGGTGACATCCAAGTTAAAAACAAACAGCTTCATTATAAGCCAGGCAGTAAACAGACAGCTGGCTTCTAAAGGATATTCTACTTCCTGCTGCTTTCCACATACGTAATGTTTGTTTTAAATTTCAGCAGGCTTATGCAAACTGGACAGCTCTACAAACTTCTGATTAGATTGTTTAACTTTCTGGTGAATGAGTGGTACAAATCCTTCCTTGTGACAATACCCAGAAGTTAAATGTATTGCAGACTCTTGCCATGGAGATCTGGTTCCTGAATTCAAACTGTAGCAGCTCAAGGTCCTGGTGTGATGGTGAAGAAAGAATCACCATCCTTGCTTACACACAACATTCAGCCAGTGGATCATAGGTGATAAGTGCAATTTTTGCTTGTTTGATTCTCAAAACATCCACTTTGTGATGTCTAAACAGGGAAATTGGAAGCTTCATAATAAGATCTTTCTCTAGTTAGGCCAATTTCTCCCCAGATGATGAAGCTGTTACCACACATTTGATCAAACACACTGCCTCTAAAGCAAGGTGAGATACAGAGTCTTTCTGCATGAGCATTTCTTACAGAATATTTTTAGATAATTTTTAGTTGCTACTAATTCCCATAGATACTCCTGATCTAATCTCTTTTCTCACTACGGGCATGACCCTGCTCTCAGCAAAATGGATGGGAACCTTTCCATTAATTTCAGTGGGAACTAAAGTGATCCCTAAAGATCAATTAGCAGATCATTGTTTAGTTATGTGCATAGCTCTGCTAGGGATGGATTTTACAACTGTTCTGTAAAGGAGCCATCCAGAAACTGGAAGTTTGTTTCCTGTAATTCATGGCCCCATCGAGTAATGCAGTAGAATGCATTATGAGTGCTAAAGTGAGCACTAATATCTAGACAAATGTCTCATTTATTTGCTGCCATCAGGGCTCATGAAAAGGACACTCCATAAATTCTTAATGATAAGTACCTAAAATAAGTGTCACTGAGACACACTGGATCAGAGCAGAAAACAAACAAGGTATCATATTCCAAGATCTTTTCAGTAGTGTTTAATTATTACACCTGAAAAGAGTACTGTTCTTCTTTTTGAAAAAAATATTTTTCTAAAGGTGACATGTACATAGATCATGAAATAAAGTCAGAGTAGATGTGAGGAAGCCAGTGCAAGAAAAAGGTTGTCTCACTGTTACTGCCTCCCAGCTTAGAGAGTTAAAAAGAGATTCCAGTTTCCAGATAATCCACCTTTGTCCAGAAAAAAATACCAACACTCCTTGTGGTTTTCATTAGAACAGTAATAATATCTCAATAGCATTTTGAAGAAATGTTAGTTAGAAATGTGAGGAAAAAAATAAGAAATCAAATAAAGTATGACATATGTTTACCACACTGGTATACCAAGATATCTTTCTGTGATAACTGTCTTTCAGAATGAATGGTGAGTAAATAATTTGAAGAGCGT